>NC_061512.1:21994902-22056540 GCF_022539505.1 Lolium rigidum | reverse complement strand
GAATATGGAATTCTATGTCAGAGTTGATTATCGATCTATCACTCATATGTGTTGTTTATGATCTTGCATGCTCTCCGTTGCTAGTAGAGGCTCGCCAAGTCGTTACTTGTGACTCCAAGAAGGAAGTATTTATGCTCGATAGTGGGTTCATGCCTCCATTGAACTGGGACACGTTGACGAGAAAGTTCTAAGGTTGTGATGTGTCTGTTGCCACTAGGGATAAAACATCAATGCTTTGTCTAAGGATATTTGTGTGTTGATTACATTACGCACCATACTTAATGCAATTGTCTCGTTGTTTGCAACTTAATATCGGGAAGGGGTGCGGATGCCAACTTGAAGGTGGACTTTTTAGGCATAGATGCATGCTGGATAGCGGTCTATGTACTTTGTCGTAATGCCCAATTGAATTTCACACTACTCATCATGATATGTATGTGCATTGTCATGCCATCTTTATTTGTCAATTGCCCAATTGTAATTTGTTCACCCAACATGCTATTTATCTTATTGGAGAGACACCACTAGTGAACCGTGGACCCCGGTCCATTCTTTTACATCGGAATACAATCTACCGCAATACTTGTTCTCTACCTGTTCTTCTCGCAAAACATCATCATCCACACTATACATCTAATCCTTTGTTACAGCTAAGCCGGTGAGATTGACAACCTCACCGTCACGTTGGGGCAAAGTATTTTGGTTGTGTTGTGCAGGTTCCACGTTGGCGCCGGAATCCCCGGTGTTGCGCCACACTACACTCCGTCCGCCAACAACCTTCAACGTGGCTTCATGGCTCCTACTGGTTCGATAAACCTTGGTTTCTTACTGAGGAAAACTCTGCCGCCGTACGCATCACACCTTCCTCTTGGGGTTCCCAATGGACGCGTGCCGTACGCGTATCAAGCGGGCATGTAATCATCAGTTTGTGCATCCCCAACAGTAGTAGGCGTATCATGAGGAAGCAAAAGAATGTCGTTATGAAGGCGGCGGCCTGCATTAGGATGCAGGTCAGCGAACGGAAAAACGCGCTCATCAAACACCACATCACGAGAAATGTAAACACGTCCCGTGGAAACATCTAGACATTTGACACCCTTATGAAGAGGAATATATCCCAATAAGACACATTTAGTGGAGCGGAAGGCAAGTTTGCGCTTGTTATAAGGTCTAAGATTGGGCCAACAGGCACAACCAAAAACACGCAGAGATTCATAATTGGGTTTGGAGTGCATAAGACGTTCAACAGGGGTGTCAAAATTGATGACTTTGCTGGGTAGGAGGTTAATCAAAAAAGTAGCTGTAAGAAAAGCCTCATCCCAGAATTTTAATGGCATGGATGCATTGGCAAGGAGGGACAAGCCAACTTCAACTATATGGCGATGTTTGCGTTCAGCAGAGCCATTTTGTTGATGAGCATGTGGACAAGAGACATGATGAATAATGCCACACTTTTGAAAGAAACTGTTGAGTTTGACATATTCACCACCCCAATCAGTTTGCATGATTTTAATCTTTCTCTCAAATTTTCGTTCAACAAATTTCTGAAAGTTAAGAAAGACTTGAAACACTTCAGAACGGTTTTTAAGCAAGAAATCCAAGTAAACTTGCTATAATCATCAATAAAGCTCACATAGTACTCATGTTTGCCAGGAGAAGCAGGTGCTGGGCCACATACATCAGAGAATATTTGCTCCAAAGGAACAGTAGAGACACAAGTAGAGATGGGTATGGCAACTGGTGACTCTTAGCTAGTTGACATGCATCACAGACATATGGATTTACTTCTGGAGAATAAGAGAGTTTATTTTTCCTAAGTATTTGTTGCACCACAAAAGATGATGGATGACCTAAACGACGATGCCATGTGGAGGAAGATGGCTTTATTGTAACGAAGACTTCCTTGTGCGGCCCACTAGGAACAGGAACTAGCGGGTACAGACCACCAATGCACGGCCCTTTAAACAGAACCGTCCTTGTTGCCTGGTCCTTGATCAAAAAGAAGAAAGGATGAAACTCAATGTAAACGCCGTTATCAAGGGTAAGTCTATGAACAGAAAGAAGATTTTTGGATGCAGCAGGTACATGTAAGACATTTTTAAGATGCAACGTACTATGTGGGGTATGCAAAACTGAATGACCAACATGAGAGATTTGCATACCATGACCATTGGCGGTGTGAAAATGTTCGCGGCCCTTGTACTTGTCATGTGTGGTGAGCTTGTTCAACTCAGCGGTGATATGATCCGTGGCACCAGTATCCGGGTACCAGTTTGTGTCAACACCATAGGAGGCAACATGAGCAGATTTTTCCTTGCGATCTCCATCATCATCCGAATCATCGCGGTCTTTGTCTTGGTAGCGCCACCAGCACTCATTGGCAGGGTGCCCATATATCTTGCAGATTTGACACTCAACTTCAACAAATGGTGTAGGGGCGCGGTTCTGGCGACAGCGACTGATGTCTACGGGTGCTTCTATTCTTGTAGACATTGTTGGGCCTCCAAGAGCAGAGGTTTGTAGAACAGCAGCAAGTTTCGCTTAAGTGGATCACCCAAGGTTTATCGAACTCAGGGAGGAAGAGGTCAAAGATATCCCTCTCAAGCAACCCTGCAATCACGATACAAGAAGTCTCTTGTGTCTCCAACACACCTAATACACTTGTCAGATGTATAGGTGCACTAGTTCGGCGAAGAGATAGTGAGATACAAGTAATATGGATGAATATGAGCAGTAATAACGGCGCCAGAAAAGTGCTTGCTGGCGTGCAGATGATGGTAGTAATATTGCAGGAAGTAAAGATGCAGTAAAATAGTAAACAAGCGATGATTGCAGTATTTGGAAACAAGGCCTAGGGATCATACTTTCACTAGTGGACACTCTCAACATTGATCACATAAACAAATAAGTTATCTTCCGTTGTGCTACATATACTCTTGTTTGATAATGAACACCATTCGTTGTGTAGGGCTACAAGAGCACCTAAATGCCGGAGTTAACAAGCTCCACAACATTCGACATTCATATTTAAGTAACCTTTAGAGCATAATAGATCTTTGCAATTTAAACTGAGTACTAACATAGCATGCACACTCGTCACCATCACACTACGAAGGGGGAATAAATCACATCAATACTATCTTAGTAATAATTAACTCCATAACCTACAAGAGATTATGATCATAGCCTACGCCAAGTACTACACGATGCACACACTGTCACCATTACACCGTGAAGGAGGAATAGACTACTTTAATAACATCACAAGAGTAGCACATAGACTAATGGTGATACAAAGCTCATATGAATCTCAATCATGTAAGGCAGCTCATGAGATTATTGTATTGAAGTACATAGGAGAGAGATTAACCACATAGCTACCGGTACAGCCCTTAGCCTCGAGGGAGAACTACTCCCTCCTCATGGGAGACAGCAGCGGTGATGAAGATGGCGGTGGTGTCGATGGAGATGCCTTCCGGGGGCACTTCCCCATCCCGGCGGCGTGTCGGAACAGAGACTCATGTCCCCCAGATCTTGGCTTCGCGATAGCGGCGGCTCTGGAAGGTTTCTCGTACCGTGGCTTTTCCGTATCGAAGTTTTAGGTCAGGGACCTTTAAATAGGCGAAGAGGCGGAGTCGGAGGGCTGACGAGGCGATGACACAATAGGGGGGCGCGCCCAGGGTCCAGGCCGCGCCGCTCTAGCGTCTGGTGGCCCTGTGGCCCCCTCTCGGTGGCTCTCGGGTGTTCCGGAAGCTCCGTGGAATTCTAAGATGCTCGGGCGTTGATTTCGTCCGATTCCGAGAATATTTCCTTACTACGATTTACGAAACCAAAAATAGAAGAAAACAACAGAACTGGCCCTTCGGCATCTCGTCAATAGGTTAGTTCCGGAAAACGCATAAATATGACATATAATGTGTATAAAACATGTGAGTATCATCATAAAAGTAGCATGGAACATAAGAAATTATAGATACGTTTGAGACGTATCAAGCATCCCCAAGCTTAGTTCCTACTCGCCCTCGAGTAGGTAAACGATAACAAGGATAATTTCTGAAGTGACATGCTATCATAATCTTGATCATACTATTGTAAGCATATGAGATGAATGCAGCGATTCGAAGCAATGATGAAGATAATGAGTAAACAAATGAATCATGTAGCAAAGACTTTTCATGAATAATACTTTAAAGACAAGCATCAATAAGACTTGCATAAGAGTTACTCATAAAGCAATAAATTCAAAGTAAAAAGCTTTGAAGCAACACAAAGGAAGATATAAGTTTCAGCAATTGCTTTCAACTTCAACATACTTATCTCATGGATAATTGTCAACACAAAGTAATATAACAAGTGCAATAGGTAAACATGTAAGAATCAATGCACACAAGTTGATACAAGTGTTTGCTTCCGAGATAGAAAGAATAGGTAAACCGACTCAACAATAAAGTAGAAGATTGGCCCTTCGCGAGAGGAAGCATGGATTACTATATTTGTGCTAGAGCTTTTCATTTAGAAAACAAGAAACAATTTTGTCAACGGTAGTAATAAAGCATATGTGTTATGTATAAGATATCTTATAAGTTGCAAGCCTCATGCATAGATTACCAATAGTGCTCGCACCTTGTCCTAATTAACTTGGATTAACATGGATTATCATTGCATAGCATATGTTTCAACCAAGTGTCACAAAGGGGTACCTCTATGCCGCCTGTACAAAGGTCTAAGGAGAAAGTTCGCATTGGATTTCTCGCTCTTCATTATTCTCAACTTAGACATCCATACCGGGACAACATAGACAACAGATAATGGACTCCTCTTTAATGCATAAGCATTCAACAACAGTTAATATTCTCATAAGAGATTGACGATTGATTGTCCAAACTGAAACTTCCACCATGAACCATGGCTTTAGTTAGCGGCCCAATGTTCTTCTCTAACAATATGCATACTCAAACCATTTGATCATGAAAATCGCCCTTACTTCAGACAAGAAGAACATGCATAGAAACTCACATGATATTCAACAAAGGTGTAAGTTGATGGTGTCCCCAGAAAACATGGTTACCGCTCAACAAGCAACTTATTAAGAAATAAGACACATAAGTACATATTCTTCACCACGATAGTTTTTAAGGCTATTTTGTCCCATGAGCTATATATTGCAAAGGCAAAGAATAGAAATTTAAAGGTAGCACTCAAGTAATGTACTTTGGAATGGCGGAGAAATACCATGTGGTAGGTAGGTATGGTGGACACAAATGGCATAGTTATTGGCTCAAGGATTTGGATGCACGAGAAGAATTCCTCTCAATACAAGGCTAGGCTAGCAAGGTTGTTTGAAGCAAACTCAAGTATAAAGGTGCAGCAAAGCTCACATATGAACATATTGTAGCTATTATAAGACTTTACATTGTCTCCTTGTTGTTCAAACACCTCAACCAGAAAATATCTAGACTCTAGAGATCAATCATGGAAACCAAATTTTAACAAGCTCTATGTAGTTATTCATTAATGGGTACAAGGTACATGATGCAAGAGCTTAAACAAGATCTATATGAGCTCAACAATTGCCAAGTATCACATTATTCAAGACATTAAACCATTTACCACATGCGGCATTTTCCGTTTCCAACCATATAACAATGAATGAAATAGTCCAACTTTCGCAATGAACATTAAAGATAAAGCTAAGAACATATTTGTTCATACGAAATAGCGGAGCGTGTCTCTCTCCCAAACAAAGAATGCTAGGATCCGATTTTATTCAAACAAAACAAAAATAAAAACAAACAGACGCTCCAAGTAAAGCACATAAGATGTGACCGAATAAAAATATAGTTTCACTAGAGGAACCTGATAAGTTGTCGATGAAGAAGGGATGCCTTGGGCATCCCCAAGCTTAGACGCTTGAGTCTTCTTAAAATATGCAGGGATGAACCACGGGGGCATCCCCAAGCTTTGACTTTTCACTCTTCTTAATCATATTGTATCATCCTCCTCTCTTGACCCTTCAAAACTTCCTCCACACCAAACTCGAAACAAACTCATTAGAGGGTCAGTGCATAATTCATATATTCAGAGGTGACATAATCATTCTTAACACTTCTGGACATTGCACAAAGCTACCGAAAGTTAATGGAACAAAGAAATCCATCAAACATAGCAAAACAGGCAATGCGAAATAAAAGGCAGAATCTGTCAAAACAGAACAGTCCGTAAAGATGGATTTTATTGAGGCACCAGACTTGCTCAAATAAAAATTCCCAAATTGAATGAAAGTTGCGTACATATCTGAGGATTACGCACGTAAATTGGCAGATTTTTATGAGTTACCTACAGAGAGGCAGGTCGAAATTCGAGACAGCAAGAAATCTGTTTCTGTGCAGTAATCCAAATCTAGTATTGACTTTACTATCAAAGACTTTACTTGGCACAACAATGCAATAAAATAAATATAAGGAGAGGGTGCTACAGTAGTAAATAACTTCCAAGACTCAAATATAAAATAAAGTGCAGACTAAAATAATGGGTTGTCTCCCATAAGAGCTTTTCTTTAACGCCTTTCAGCTAGGCGCAGAAAGTGTGAATCAAGTAACATCAAGAGACGAAGCATCAACATCATAAGTTGTTCTAATAATAGAATCATAAGGTAACTTCATTCTCTTTCTAGGGAAGTGTTCCATACCTTTCTTGAGAGGAAATTGATATTTAATATTACCTTCCTTCATATCAATGGTGGCACCAACAGTTCGAAGAAAAGGTCTTCCCAATATAATGGGGCAAGATGCATTGCATTCAATATCCAAGACAACAAAATCGACTGGGACAAGGTTATTGTTAACCATAATACGAACATTATCAATCCTCCCCAAAGGTTTCTTTATAGCATTATCAACGAGATTAACGTCCAAATAACAATTCTTCAATGGTGGCAAGTCAAGCATATCATAAATTTTCTTAGGAATAACAGAAATACTTGCACCAAGATCACATAAAGCATTACAATCAAAATCATTGACCCTCATCTTAATGATAGGCTCCCAACCATCTTCTAACTTTCTAGGAATAGAGGTTTCAAGTTTTAGTTTCTCTTCTCTAGCTTTTATGAGAGCATTTGTAATATGTTTTGTAAAGGCCAAATTTATAGCACTAGCATTGGGACTTTTAGCAAGCTTTTGTAAGAACTTTATAACTTCAGAGATGTGACAATCATCAAAGTCTAAACGATTATGATCTACAGCAATGGGATCATTGTCCCCAACATTTTGAAAAATTTCAGCAGTTTTATCACAAGCAGTTTCAGCAGTTTTAGCAGTTTCAGGCAATTTTGCACGCTTTGCACTAGGAGTAGAAACATTGTCAACACCAATTATTTTACCATTGATAGTAGGAGGTGTAGCAACATGTGAATCATTAACATTAATAGTGGTGGTAATAGTCCAAACTTTATCTACATTATTCTCTTTAGCAAGTTTTTCATTTTCTTCTCTTTCCCACCTAGCAAGCAATTCAGCCATCAATCTAATATTCTCATTAATTCGAACTTGGATGGCATTTGCTGTAGTGACAATCTTATTATCAATATCCTTATTAGGCATAACTTTCAATTTTAAAATATCAACATCAGAGGCAAGTCTATCAACCTTAGAAGCAAGAATATCAATTTTATCAAGCTTTTCTTCAACAGATTTGTTAAAAGCAGTTTGTGTACTAATAAATTATTTAAGCATGGCTTCAAGACCAGGGGGTACACTCATATTATTTTTGTAAGAATTCCCATAAGAATTACCATAACCATTACCATTAGCAGAAGAATATGGCCTATAGTTGTTACCAGAATTGTTCCTATAAGCATTGTTGTTGAAATTATTACTTTTAATAAAGTTCACATCAACACGTTCTTCTTGGGCAACCAATGAAGCTAAAGGAACATTATTAGGATCAACATTATATCTACCATTCACAAGCATAGACATAATAGCATCAATCTTATCACTCAAGGAAGAGGTTTCTTCAACAGAATTTACCTTCTTACCTTGTGGAGCTCTTTCCGTGTGCCATTCGAGTAATTTGTCATCATATCATCAAGAAGCTTTGTTGCCTCCCCCAAAGTGATGGACATAAAGGTACCTCCAGCAGCTGAATCCAATAGGTTCCGCGAAGAAAAATTCAATCCTGCATAAAAGGTTTGGATGATCATCCAAGTAGTTAGTCCATGGGTTGGGCAATTCTTTACCAAAGATTTCATTCTCTCCCATGCTTGAGCAACATGTTCATTATCTAATTGCTTGAAATTCATTATGCTACTTCTCAAAGATATAATTTTAGCGGGAGGATAATATCTACCAATAAAAGCATCCTTACATTTAGTCCAAGAATCAATACTATTTCTAGGCGAGAGATAGCAACCAATCTTTAGCTCTTCCTCTTAAAGAGAAAGGAAACAATTTTAATTTTATAATGTCACCATCTACATCTTTATACTTTTGCATTTCACATAGTTCAACAAAATTATTGAGATGGGCAGCGAGCATCATCGGAACTAACACCGGAAAATTGCTCTCTCATAACAAGATTCGAGTAAAGCAGGTTTAATTTCAAAGAATTCTGTCTGTAGTAGCAGGTGGAGCAATAGGTGTGCATAGGAAATCATTATTATTTGTGCTAGTGAAGTCACACAACTTAGTATTTTCAGGAGTACCCATTTTAGCAGTAGTAAATAAAGCAAACTAAATAAAGTAAATGCAAGTAACTAATTTTTTTGTGTTTTTAATATGGAGGACAAGACAGTAAATAAAGTAAAACTAGCAACTAATTTTTTTTGTGTTTTTTGATTAAGTGCAGCAAACAAAGTAGTAAATAAAGTAAAGCAAGACAAAAACAAAGTAAAGAGATTGGATGTGGAGACTCCCCTTGCAGCGTGTCTTGATCTCCCCGGCAACGGCGCCAGAAAAGTGCTTGATGTCTACGGGTGCTTCTATTCTTGTAGACAGTGTTGGGTCTCCAAGAGCAGAGGTTTGCAGAACAGCAGCAAGTTTCCCTTAAGTGGATCACCCAAGGTTTATCGAACTCAGGGAGGAAGAGGTCAAAGATATCCCTCTCAAGCAACCCTGCAATCACGATACAAGAAGTCTCTTGTGTCCCCAACACACCTAATACACTTGTCAGATGTATAGGTGCACTAGTTCGGCGAAGAGATAGTGAGATACAAGTAATATGGATGAATATGAGCAGTAGTAACGGCGCCAGAAAAGTGCTTGCTGGCGTGCAGATGATGGTAGTAATATTGCAGGAAGTAAAGATGCGGTAAAACGAGTAAACAAGCGATGATTGCAGTATTTGGAAATAAGGCCTAGGGATCATACTTTCACTAGTGGACACTCTCAACATTGATCACATAAACAAATAAGTTCTCTTCATTTGTGCTACATATACTCTTGTTTGATAATGAACACCATTCGTTGTGTAGGGTTACAAGGGCACCTCAATGCCGGAGTTAACAAGCTCCACAACATTCGACATTCATATTTAAGTAACCTTTAGAGCATAATAGATCTTTGCAATTTAAACCGAGTACTAACATAGCATGCACACTGTCACCATCACACTACGAAGGGGGAATAAATCACATCAATACTATCTTAGTAATAATTAACTCCATAACCTACAAGAGATTATGATCATAGCCTACGCCAAGTACTACACGATGCACACACTGTCACCATTACACCGTGAAGGAGGAATAGACTACTTTAATAACATCACAAGAGTAGCACATAGACTAATGGTGATACAAAGCTCATATGAATCTCAATCATGTAAGGTAGCTCATGAGATCATTGTATTGAAGTACATAGGAGAGAGATTAACCACATAGCTACCGGTACAGCCCTTAGCCTCGAGGGAGAACTACTCCCTCCTCATGGGAGATAGCAGCGGTGATGAAGATGGCGGTGGTGTCGATGGAGATGCCTTCCGGGGGCACTTCCCCGTCCCGGCGGCGTGCCGGAACAGAGACTCCTGTCCCCCAGATCTTGGCTTCGCGATGGCGGCGGCTCTAGAAGGTTTCTCGTACCGTGGCTTTTCCGTATCGAAGTTTTAGGTCAGGGACCTTTAAATAGGCGAAGAGGCGGAGTCGGAGGGATGACGAGGCGATGACACAATAGGGGGGCGCGCCCAGGGTCCAGGCCGCGCCGCCCTAGCGTCTGGTGGCCCTGTGGCCCCCCTCTGGTGGCTCTCGGGTGTTCTGGAAGCTCCGTGGAATTCTAAGATGCTGGGCGTTGATTTCGTCCGATTCCGAGAATATTTCCTTACTAGGATTTCTGAAACCAAAAACAGCAGAAAACAGACAATCGGCCCTTCGGCATCTCGTCAATAGGTTATTTTCGGAAAACGCATAAATATGACATATAATGTGTATAAAACATGTGAGTATCATCATAAAAGTAGCATGGAACATAAGAAATTATAGATACGTTTGAGACGTATCGGCGACCATCACGCCGACCATTACCATCATCACGACGACGGCGAGAGCCATCATCATTGCCACGGCCACGAGGGGCGCGGTCGTCATCGCGGCGGTAGCCACGGTCATCATCGCGGCGAAGGCCGCGGTCATCAGTGCGGCGAGGGCCGCGGTCATCATCACGGCGGTTGCCGTCACCACGGCCACGTGGGACGCGGTCATCATCATCGGCGCGGCCACGGGGACGAGAGTCGCCACGTCCACGGCGAGCAATATTCACGGAGGAGGTGAAAGTATCACCGGTATCCTGCAGCATGCTGTGGCGCTGATCATGGGCGAGCAACTGGTCATAGAGGCCATCGGTAGTAAGGCCGGGCTGGCCATTGGCAGAGGCCACGGCATCATTGTAAGAACCATCAAGGCCGTTGAGGATGTAGTTGACGAGCTCGCTCTCGTCGACAGTCTTGCCAAGCGCAATGAGCTCGGCGCCAAAGCCTTTCATCTTGGCAAAGTATTACGACATGGTGAGGGAGTTCTTCTTGGTGGTATTCAGGGCACCACGAAGTGCGTTGACCTTGGATGGCGAGGCAGTGGAGAACATCCTGGTGATGGCAGCCCAGATTGCCTCGGTGGTCTCCAGACCGAAGACGTGAGGGAGGAGCTCAGGCGACAGGGAGTTGAGCAAATAGCTAGCAACCGCCTGATCACGCGCAATCCATGCAGCGTAGGCGGGGTTGGTGATGGAGACCGTGTTGCCGTCGGCATCTTTGGAGGACAGCGTCTTGGCGGGGGCGCGATCGGTACCGTCGAGGAGGCCCATGATCATGGCACCGCGGATGGCGGGAAACACCAGCGTCTTCCAGAAGAGGAAGTTCGAGCGGGTGAGCTTGGTAGTCGGCGGAGCACCGAGCATGGCACCAATGGAAACTGTAGAGGAGGAAGCCATCGGAGTTGAGAAGCGGCGGCCGAAGACAGAGCAAAGGCGGCGGCTGGGTCGTAGATCGTATGGCGGCGGCCGTAGCGAGGCTAGGGCGGCGGCTGGTCGTAGTCGTGGATCGTGGGTAGATCGTAGGGTTTTTGGGTCGTGGCGGCGGCCGTAGATGAGACTAGGCAGTGGCAGGTTTCGTGGTCGTGGCGGCGGCCGTAGGTGGGACTAGGCAGCGGCGGGCAGCGGCGGTGCAAGGCATGGCGGCGGCGGATCGTGAGCGTGGTCGTAGGCGGCGGCGGCCAGAAGAGGCGGCGGCGAAATTTTGTCTAGGGATCGTGTTCGGCGGCTAGGGTTGCAAGAGGTAGCTCTGATACCATGTTGGTTTGGCTGAAACGATGCCTCTCCCTGGCTCGTGTTCCGTGTTTATATAGGGTAGAAAGAGCCTCTACCGTAGCAATACATAGAGCGTATATACGGGTGGAGTACTACTCCATACCGTACAACGTGGTACATATCATATGTCTAAGAGCATCCCCAGCCGTTGGGGCTCCCCAGGCCGAAATCCGGCGTTATTTAGCGCCGGATGGATGAAGTTTTTGGCCTGGGGAGGCCCATTTTTCCAGCCGCGAGCCCATGGACGCGCACCCACCGCGTGCATAGCGACGGCGCAGTCACCGGGAAGGGCAATCGTCGGAGTTCCCTCGACACATTGAACCGTCGCGAAGTGGACTGGAGAGCCGAAACGACTCGTCGGGAACGGTCGAAGTGGCCTCGATGCGAGAACCGCCGTAATGGAGCACGAACTCCACGGAAGAGCAACCGCCGCTCTCTTTCGTCGAGAGACCTACATATACGGTTTCCGACGGCCGAGGCCATGCATCTGTTCTCTCGTCACCATCCTCCGTCAACCATGAGCGATCTCTCTTGGCCATCGGACACCGACAGCGAGGGGAAGCCGCCTGGATGGCGACATTGGTGGGATAAAGCCGCATCGTCCAGCAGCGACGATTCCCCTCCGCCGGCCAGCGAGGACGACGACGAGGAGGACGAGGAGGAGGCCGAAGAGGCCAAGGAGCAGGCCGAGGAAGAGGCCGACGAAAAGGAGGAGGAAGAGGCCGAGGAAAAGGAGGAGGACGACGAAGAGGCTGAGGACACTGACGAGGAGGAGGAGTCAACTTCCTCCGACGAGGAGGTGACGAGCCGGAAGCGTCGCCGCGACGACGATGAGGCGGGGCCTTCTAAGAAGAAGAAGTAGTTTAAGTTAGTTTTAAAGTTTTTATATGTAATTTTTATGTTTATTCGAATTATATTCGAAATATATATAATCTATCTATGTTGCACCACTTGAGAGTTCAAAGCTTTCGTTCGACGAGGGTATTGCCGTAGATCGGGAAGACGAGGGTTTTGCCGTAGATCGGGAATACGAGGGTTTTGCCGTAGATCGGAGGCCATTGTCGCCGACAAGTTGGGGCCACGCGCGCTTTCGTTTCGTCCGGAGTCCCCGAGCGCTCCCCGGGGGGCCGGGGATGGCGTGGGATCGCCGGAAGAATTTAGGCCCAAATCCGGACAAAAACGAGGAACCGGGGGCGCGACTGCGCCAAATTACGCCGTCCGGATGGGAAAAACGCTCGCCGGAGGCCTGTTCGGGGGGACGAGTGGAGATGCTCTAACAGTCTGGAGGGTGGGACGAGTCAGTATGTTTTCTTTTGCTTCGGCTCTGATCGTGTTTGACAGAGGCACGGTGCGATGCGTGCACGTCGTTGGGAGCCAAGGTTTTTTTTCCTCAGGGCCTTCTGACACTGCTTCCTTCCGTCAGACAGTCTGAGACAGATACGCACGCGGGTTCTGTGCGCAGGGTGCTAGAGCATCTCCACTCGTCTCCCCGACGAGATCCCTGAACGATGTTTTTTCCATCCGAATGGCGAAATTCAGCCCAGTCGCGTCCCCAGTTTCTCGATTTCGTCCGGATTTGGGCCTAAATTCATCCGGCGATTCCAGGCCATCCCCGGCCCCCCGGGGAGCTCTCGGGGACTCCGGACGAAACAAAAGCGCGCGAAACGACGAGGAAACTTCCCGCGCGTCTGGTGGCCCCAACTTGTCGGCGAGAGACACTGATCGTCGTCCTCATCGCATCGTCTTCCGCGCGTTGTAAAAGCCTGCCGCCGGTCAGCATTTGCCGGCCGCGTAGCATCCACGCGGCGAGTTAATGCCATCGCATCGGCTTCCGCGCACGCATCGTCTTCCACGCGTCATTACTCGCCGCCGCGCCCGCCGCGCCTATTAAAGCCACTCCGCTCGCCGCGACGCCCCTGCTCCACTCTTCCTCCATTCTCCCTCCCCTGCTCCACTCTTCCTCCACCTCCAACGATGGCGTTCTCCGACGACGACGGCGCCGCCGCCAATGGCTTCCCCCGCCGGTCGCTCCACCAGTGGGAGGGCCACCTCCTCCACCAGGCGGGGTACCCCTGCCCGCCGGACACGAGGCCTCCCGGCGGCGGGTGGAGGCTTAGTCGTGGCGGCGTACTAATCCCGCCGCCATCGAGGAGGCGCGGCTCACAATGACGGACGAGGAGCGCGCCGACCCGCGCCACCACCCCGACAACTACACGCGGTGGAATTTCTACTTCCTCCGGCGGTGGGAGCGGGAGCTGGCGGCCTACGACGGCCTGCCGCCTCCGCCTCCGCGCAACAACGCCGCGGGACGCCGACGTTGGTGGACCGCGCCGGGCCGGACGCTGGAGAACGTCCTCGAGCACATCGAGGGCGGAAACTTCCCCGTGCTGACGATGCCCCCTGCATCGAGCCGCCGCCGGGGAAACGTCTGCCAGCCACGACGCATGGCTGCCAGCTCGTCGTCTTCCGGATCGGCGCCAAGGCCGTCCTTGGCGCCGGTGAAAAGGGAGGCGACGTCTCCGTCGACGCCGGCGCCGGCGCGCGTCAAGAAGGAGCCAGCGTCTCCTCCGCCGACCAGAGGGCGCAGCGGCGCCCTCGTCATCCGCGACCAACCCTCTTCCCCGCAGCGTGGGCGGAAGAGGAAGTCGGCGAAGAAGGAGGACGGCGCTGCCGCCACCAACGCCGCCGCAAACAGGCTCGCCGAGGAGGAGGCGAAGCGCGCGGAGGAGGCTGCCGTTGCGGAGGCGATCGCCAGGTCGCTCAAGGACCTGGTGCCCGCCGACAACGCCCTCCCCGAGGACGCCGCCCTGGAGTGGTCGAGGCGCGACTGGGAGCGCCAGGAGGCGGAGCAGCAGGCGAGGCTGATGGACCTGGCCGCCGCGCAGCAACTCGCCGCCCGCGCCGCCGCTCCAACCGCCGCCGCTGACGTCGCTCGCTACCGCCGGCCTGCGACACCTCCATCCGGCGTCGCCGTCCCATTCGTCGACCTCGAAGCTTCGGATGACGAATGGTACAAGCCATCCCCGCGTCGGTGGGGAGACGCCGGCCAGGGCAGCAGCAGCCAGGCCGCGCCGCCGCAGGTCGACGACGACGGCTCCGACGATGACGGCGACGACGGCGGCGACTACACGGTGTTTCTACCGCCATTTCAGCATGTACATCGCCGTGTTTTTAAATTAGCAGTTGAATTCCCCTAACCGAATTCGAAATATAGTCGAATTCGGCCTCTATGTATGAACTTCGCCCGTTATATAGTAAATATCATTAAATTTTGTCTAAATTCGCCCGGTTTTGGCCGTAGTTTGTCAAGTTTCCGTTTTTCAAATTTGCATCGTCGTTTTCGCCTGGGCACGCGGCTGGGAAACTACTCCTCCCCACGCCAAATCTTCCTCCAATCCGAACGAAAATATAGCCGGATTTGAGCGTGGGGAGCACGAACGAGTGGGGATGCTCTTAAGATAAGGCTTCTCCTCGGCCGCGGCGCCGACGCGATCTCCGGCATTGCCTTGTTTGTTACAACTCGGAATCCCGATCTCCAGCAACTCGAAAATAAACAGAGCCGCTCTCGCCCCTCGTATCGTCGCATCATGCGGCTGCTGGCACTCAATCGTCCCAGGTTCGTGCGGCGGGATCGGCGTCGCCGGCCAATTCAAGGCCGTAGTAAGCCACCACCTCTTAGCTCCCCTCGTCAGCTCTGTTTATTCATCTCTGCCGTGTCGTGTCTGCATGTCCTGACATCTACAACCTTTGCCTTTTGCCATCGACCTATAATCCTTTTTTTTTCGCCATGAATCTGTAACCTGTTCAACGGTCTTATGAATAGAACTCCGCGGTTGATCTCTACATGTTTCTTGTTAAGATTTTTTTATGCAGTTTATCTTTTTCCTGAAGAAAACAAGTTGTTGTTTGCGTGAGGGAGCCAGTGAACATAGCATGCTTCCTAGAAAAACTGTTTCGACGGGCTACTAAATTGCAACCTTATGGTTACTTGAATTTCTATTGCTTGTGCTATAACAACTTTGGTTCCTTTTTGAGTTGGTGTTCTTGGGAAGAAGTTGGACATGTGTTGGACTTGTTGTTTTCTTCTATCAGCCCCTCTTCTAACCAATGAACCATCTACTGCAGATGGATCGGTGACTTCAGCTGCTAAAAGGAAGGCCTCACTATGCCCACAAGATGGCCATTCTCGGAGGGGTAAAAGGTCGAGATATTCAGGACCAACCCTACCAGAGGTTCGCAATGAATTGCTGATAACGAATAACTTATATTGCAACTAAAATATCATTGTGACGGTTCTAGCTGCGTAAATTGGCGGATCAATGCTTTCTGAATAAAACTATCATCTGATAAAGAGTCTTTCTATTTTCAAGCAGTCTTTCGCATTTACCTGAACTTTTCTCCAATGCTTATGCATGCAGGACATATGGCACCATATCCATTCTCTTATGGGACTACGAGATGCTGCACGTGCTTCCTTGGTCTCTCGTTCATTTCTATGTTCTTGGAAATCTTTTCCCAATCTCATCATAACTAGGGAAACACTGTGTTTGAAAGGCAGTAAATACGGAAGATCATTAAAAATATCGAGCGGTCTTGCAGAAAAAACCAACGACATTCTGAAAAACACTCAGGCGAGGGCGTGAAGGTGCTCAAGCTCCAAATAAATGACTTTCCCAGGTTCAGCACCTCCTGTGATCTCAATCGCTTCCTCGTATCGCTGTTAAACCAGGGATTGAAGAGCTAGCCCTATGGCTGGAGCTGCACTCACGTGATGCAGCTGTGTACGACTTCCCCTGCTCACTTTTACTTAATGGGAGTGGCAAGTCGATTCGGCATCTTCATCTCAGCAATTGTGCCTTCCGTCCCACGGATGGACTTGGCTGCTTAAGAAGCATGACTAGTCTGGACTTTTGTGATGTGCGTATTACTGGGGATGAGTTAGAGTACCTTCTTGCCAATTCAGTTGCTTTGAATAAACTGAGAATTCATACGAATGAAGGGATTTGCTTCATGAACTGGGGCAGATTAGTGCAACAATTATAAAATCGACTTCGAGAAAGCATACGACAAGGTGAAATGGCCTTTTTTACAACAAACATTACGAATGAAGGGATTTGCTCCAGAATGGGGTAGATTAGTGCAACAATTCGTTCAAGGAGATAGTGTTGGGGTGAAGATGAATGATGATATTGGATATTATTTTCAGACAAAAAAAGGTCTAAGGCAAGGGGATCCTCTGTCTCCAATGCTTTTTAATATTGTAGTGGATATGGTTGCCATCTTAATTGAAAGAGTAAAAGAGGATGGTCAAGTTGGAGGGTTAATTCCACGTTTAGTTGAGGGAGGTCTCTCTATACTACAATACGCTGATGATACTATCCTTTTTTTTGGAACATGACCTCAACAAAGCAGTTAATATGAAACTAATTTTGTGTCTCTTTGAAGAGTTATCAGGGCTCAAGATTAACTTTCATAAAAGTGAGATTTTTTGTTTTGGAAAGGTAAAGAAGGAGGAGGACCAGTATAAGCAGATTTTTGGATGTGATGCTGGACAACTTCCCTTTAGATACTTGGGTATTCCAATCCATTACAAAAAACTCAAGAACTCGGATTGGTATCCGGTAGAAACACGGATTGAGAGTAAATTAGGATGCTGGAAAGGGAAGTTACTATCATATGGTGATAGGTTAGTTCTTATTAATTCAGTGTTAACTAGCTTACCGATGTTTATGTTGTCTTTCCTGCAAATACATGTTTGGGTAAGGAAACATTTGGACTTCTATAGATGTAGATTCTTTTGGCAGTCCGACGAAAACAAAAGAAAATACCGGCTTACAAAATAGAACATTGTTTGTAGACCCAAAGATCAAGGGGCTTAGGTATTGAGGTTCTCGAAATCAAAAACAGATGTTTATTGAGTAAATGGATTTTTAAACTTCTTAATGAAAACGGGGTGTGGCAGGAATTGCTACATAATAAATAACTAAGACATAAGACATTATTGGAGGTTCAAGCGAGATCTATTGATTCCCCATTCTAGAAAGGTTTAATGGAGGTCAAACAGGAGTTTTTTATAGGGGTTTTTTCAAAGTGGGTAATGGTTTGAGTGTCCGCTTCTGGGAAGATACCTGGTTAGGCAATACTTTTTTGGCTCAACAGTATCCGTCTCTCTATAATATTGTTCACCATAAGAATATCACCGTTGCACAGGTGTTAGCCCAATCTCCGCTAAATATTACATTTCGTAGAGTGTTGAGTGGTAATAAATGGACTACATGGTTGCAATTATGTCGGAGACTCATGATGGTACAATTGAATGAAGAGGATGATTGTTTTGTCTGGAATTTTACATCGAATGGTTTGTTTATAGTGAAGTCGATGTATGAAGATCTTATGTGTGAACATACCCCCTTTCTGAGAAAGTATCTATGAAAGGTTAAAATCCCGCTAAAGATTAAGATTTTCATGTGATTCTTGAGTAATAAGGTGTTGTTAACTAAGGACAATCTAGCTAAACGTTATTGGAATGGGTGTACCAAATGTGTTTTCTGTGGGGAACAGAAGACCATTCAGCACCTTTTTATTGAATGCCCTTTAGCTAAGCTCTTATGACGTACGGTTAATTTTACTTATGATCTTCCACCTCCCACCAATATTACTAATATGTTTGGTAATTGGTTAAATGGGGTAGATAGACAATCTAAAGCTTTTATCCGGATTGGGGTTTGTGCTTTATGTTGGTCTATTTGGAGGGTCAAGAATGATATAATTTTTAATAAAAACCTCTTTTTTCATTTCTTGCAGGTTATCCATATGGTATTCCATTGGGTCCAGCTTTGGGCCCTACTCTCTCCGGAGAGGCAGCGGGATGCCATGGTTTCTGGATGCACACGGCTCCTGATGGTCGCTCAGGATATCTAGTTGGCGACATACTAGAAGGCTATGTTGATGTGTAGTCATAGTATGTGTTTATTTCGATGGTTGATTTTTGTATCAATCCTCGATGATGCGTGAGTTGTAAACGATACTATTTTAAACCTTTTTCTAACAAATGGCCGTGTGCATCGTCATGATGCAGAAGCCGAAAATTACCCCCATTTCAAAGAAAAAAATGTTTTGCCACGAGTTAGTTTTCGTGAAGATACCTAACCTTCTGCAGCGACTTAGCCACCTGATTGTCAATTACTGCGAAAATCTGGAAGTGATAGAGAGCAAAGCCCCTAATCTCTACAGTTTTAGATATGATGGTGACCTGGTACGACTATCACTCGGTGATTCATTGCGAGACTTCGAAATCTGTGCTTCAGGTTCGGACTTTGTTCACTATGCTTGTGAAAATCCTCCGTGCATGCTGCCAAATCTTCAAGCTCTTGACATATCTTCACGTTATGTGGTATACTCTTGAACTTCAGATTAACAGCATTAGGCAGCAAACAGTAGTGACCTGCATTTTCCTTGGATAACTAATCTGAAGTATTTCTATGCAGAAGGATACACTTGTGATACCTAACAAATTCATCAACCTTCAGTTACTGTGTATTGGGTATTTTATGCCTGACTACGATTATTTCTCTCTGGTTTCTTTGCTTGACGCTTGTCCTTCGTTGGAGACTTTCGTATTGAATGTATGGCATGTTCATCTTGCCCGAGAGAGAGATATATATCTACGGAGGCTAATGTATTTGTTCAAGTATATGCTTGTCTTTTCACTGGTATTATTAACATTGACATATATCCAACGCAGGTAGATCCGGAGCGTGTGGAGCAAGAATCAGTTTTAGTAGATTCTTCTCGTGATCTAAGGCAGTTGGCAGGACACAGCTCGTGGAGCTCTAGGCAAAGCGTTGCCATCTTTAAAACTTTAGTTGGCTGGGCAAGAAGAAATGATGTTTTAAGCAAGCTGTATGTCTGGAGTTGTAATTTGTCTTTCCTTGCTCCATCTTTGTGTAATGCTACATGGGCACGAATAAGTGGTATTTGCAGCTGTGTTTTAATTAACCTTATATCCACTAGCTGAGTGCTTATGTCTTGCTACGGAAATTCTGTTCAGTCACGTTCGCACCTGAATTGTAGTTTAAAAATAGCCTATTAAAATTAGGTTAATTATTCGTTTGTCACTAGATGCCGCCATATGCTCAGTTTTGCCACTAGCGTGGAATGGTGCTCAGTTTTGCCATTGCTTCGGCGCAGCTGCTATGGCGAGGTCAAACGGTCAGGTTTGGCCCGATTCCGTCCCACGATGTTAGTGGTAGGGTGGGTCCGGATATTACAGGCGGGATCGTGCAACTTTGCCAAGTCGGACAGAGCACGTTTGCCACCACCTGCTTCCGCTACCACCTGTGCCGCCGCGGTCGTCCCGCGTGGCCACCTGCTCCACCGCCCCCTCCTCGGAAGCCACCTGCTCCGCTGCCACCTGCTATGGCGCCACCTGCTCTGCCGTCACCTGCTCTGCCGCCACCGTCTTGCGCGCCACCGGTGGGGCACTCGTTCCGCCAGTGCGCCTGCCACCTGCTTGACGAAATGGCGAGCGGTAGCGACGACCTTGGTGAGGCAGGCGTCGGGCCGGAGACCCTCCGCGTCCACGACTGGGTTCCCGATGGGTAAGTGTTGTTACCCTTGAGATTTATTGTGCATTGCATTTTGGTTGATTTTGCGGTTCCATTTGCGGTTGATTTTGGTTTTCTAATTGTGTTTCTATTTTTCGTGGGTTGGGATGGAGTTGCGGTTTGCATTGTTGGTGAACATTAGAAGGGACCGGTACATCGTGGATGCAAATAAAAAGAAGAAATCCTAATGCATTGTAATTGGACTTTTAGACAATTTGGAGAGGTAATTTGCAGTCCATATCCTTGGGGTTTGCATGATGAAGTGGAATTCAGATACTAGGATGGTGGAACTGAATGGGTGAAAGTTAGTAATGATGCAGTGCTCGCTACCATGTTTGCTAAGCATAAGGAGAACGTGCAATTTCAAGTGCGGCTGCAAAATGATGTGGTTGTGCCGGCACTTGGACCTTCTCGGGCAGAATCATGTCATCATAATGGCAGCTCTACCCAGAACCGTTCAGTCGGGGAACCTTTAGTTAGTGCACGGCAACGTGGTGGCTTGACAAGCGTGGGCACCGGTAGTAGGGTCCGCCGATAAGTGGAGCCTGGCTACGTAGATGATGAAGAGAGGTTGTATTCTGATGTTTTTTAGAATTTACGACGGGCATGTCGTGTTGAAAACCAAGACCAAGATGAGGCTAACATTAACGCTTCTGTGATTGATGACGAGGAGGGTGAGGACGAAGACCTTTCACTTGTTCAATGGGATCCTGAGAACCCTCAGATGGAAGAAGGTTCCATCTTTGCATCCATGAGTGAGTTAGAAATGCACTTGTGACGTACTGCATCGAGGCAGAACATACATTCGAAGTTGACAAGAGCAACATTGTTCGTTACAGAGCGCACTATCCGACTGATGATTGTCCATGGAGGATGCACGCATCTAAAATGCGAAATAGCACGAATTTTGAGGTCAAAGTGAACCATTTTAGGCACACATGCCTGAAATTAACCCTTAGAAAGGAAACAATCAGTAGAGCCAAGTCAAAATAGGTGGCTGAAAAAGTAAACCGGTGGGTGACACAAAACCATCAAGGTGGTACAAAGGAGTTGCAGAAGAACCTCTAAGAAAAGTTCAAGATAGAGTTATCATACATGAGGGTGTTCAATGGTAAACAACATGCTATGGAATCTATTTATGGCAATTGGCAGGGAAGTTTTATATTGTTGTATTCATTCAAAGATGAAGTGGGGAGGACAAGTCCAGATAGTATTGTAGATATTGACCACCACTACGTGGAGTACACATTGAGCGGAGGGACAATGACCGAGGAATGCTTCAGGAGGGTTTTTGTTTGTTTTGAGGCTTGTCACCGGGGTTTTTTCGAAGGCTGGAGGCCCTATTTAGCTATTGATGCAACTTTTCTCACAGGGAGGTTTAAAGGACAGTCAGTAGCAGCTTGTGCAGTTGATGGACACAATTTTGTATTTCCAGTTGCGTACGGTGTGCTGGAGACAGAGTCTGAGGAGAGCTGGACTTGGTTTTTGCAGAATCTGGGTCGGGCTATTACACATCCCAATAGGTTGGTAATTCATACAGATGCCTGCAAGGGTTTAGAAGTGGTCGTGGACAATGTGTTCCCTTTAGTAGAGCATAGGGAAAGCATTCGTCACATTGCTGCAAGTTTTGGGAAGAAATTCAAAGGAAAGGTGTATGCCGACAATTTGTGGCCATCATCTTTGACTTGCAGTGTGAAGAAGCATAACTACCACATGACACAATTATACAAGAATGACAAAGTGAAGGAATACTTGGAAACATACCACTCCAAGATATGGGCTAGAAGCAAATTCAGTGACCTGAGCAAAGTTGATAATGTGCACAGTAATCTTGCAGAATCTTTCAACTCAACGATCAGAAAAATAAAGGTTCTTTATTTGGTGGATTTGCTTGACAAGATAAGGATAGAATACATTAAGAAGTTTCATGTGTGTAGGAATAGCCACGGCAAAATTCATGGGCCACATTATCATAGATCCCTTCCGTGATCAATGAATTGAAGCAGAAAACAAGAGGCTTGGAAATGGACATGGCTCTTTGCTCGGCCACCACAGTAGAGGTATCATTTTTCGATAAAGAGAAGAGGGAATGGAGATATTCAGTGGATTTAGAAGCTAGAAGTTGCAGTTGTAGGCAATGGAATAACTGGGTTGCCATTCATTCATGCCTTTTTTTTAATCACTACTTTGTTGCAAGGTTCAAAGCCACATTTGCACATGCCTTACATGCTCTAAAGGGAAAACAACAATGGGACATAGTGCACCCTGGTTTTAAGCTCTGCGCTCCAATTCTGAAGAGACCAACAGGTAGATCGATGAAGTGTCGAATAAGACCTCGCAGCGAAGGAGCTGGACTTGGAGCAAGGAAGCGTAAGTGCACAAGGTGTTTTGATAATGCAGTAGATCCAGCGTTCGGAGAGTGCTTCGACGATGAAAATGAGGGTCAGCCGCGAGTTGCACCGGATGATGAAAATGATGCTCACCAGCCGCATGATTTTGCCAATGATCCAAATGATGATTCTGACAATGATCAAGTTGAGGCTCCAACCGATGGTGACAAAAATGGTCAGCAAAATGATGCTCAAATTGAGAGTCCAACTGATGGTGACCAAAATGTTGAGCAAAATGATGCTCCAATTGAGGCTCCAAAGGATGGTGACCAAAATATTGAGCAAAATGATGCTCCAACTGAGGCTCCAAATGATGCTTGGTATGTAAATCTTGCCAATACTACTTCACATTTATCATTTGACATGATCTCACAACCCTTTATGTTTTTTTGTTGTACAGCTATGTGGTAGGTTCAAACAAAGTGGTGGCAGTGAGCTTTGAGGTACTTGAGGTACCGACAACCAATAGGAGAAGAGTAGAAGATAAGACCACAATAAGCACAAGGAGCAAAGTGGTGGCAACGAGCACAAGTATCACAAGGAGCAAAATGGTGGCAAGAAGCACAAGGATAAAAAAGAAGCCATACGCTTTGGAGATGATTGAGTGTGAAACAAGTAGAATTTATGAAACATTATGAATGTTGTTGTATTTGTGTTGAACGATGTTGGACCAATGTTAGAAGTATGTTTGAATGATGTTGGAATGCTGATGGTTCATATTTTGAGCAAGTCATGTCAAAATGCTCTCCAAATGGGTACCGAAATTCAAATTTAAACCAAAAATCAAATTTGAATGAAACTTCAAGTTTGACATGCTATTTGGATGTTGAAATGCTTTCCAAACTATGGTGGACTTGTTTGTTGTAACTTGGTCATCGGAGCCCATTTTGCAAAGTACACTAACATTAATGAAAAATGTGCTAAAAAGGAGCTCCAAAGGTATGGGTAAACGACCTCATTTCTAAGCAAGGTTTCTTTCGACCTTGACTAAATCGGCCAAATAACTTTCCTGCACTTAGTGTATGACATAAGAAGACTATATGCGCATGTTTTATTTTTATTTTTTATGCTCATTTGAATATTGGTCAAACCTAACTTTGACCAACATTTTAATAATTTTTTAAACATGAAAATGAAAAACTAAGCCTGGATCCTTCTTAGTTACTCCAAAATGAAGCTTTGTGTGGGTTTTGAAACTTTTCATGTTCCTAAACCTAAACCCTAACCCTAAACCCTTGACGTCGTATCGACAGAGTTTGAAATTTCACATTGGATGCATGAATTTTTCGTATGAATGTATCTAGACCTTGTTTATCAACTTGAATCGTTAGTATATGACATAAGAACACTATGTGCGTATGTTTTCCATTATTTTGATTTTTTTATAAAAAATTTATGGTCGTTTGAATATTGGTCAAACCTAACTTTGACCAACATTTAAACAAGTTTTAAACATTAAAATAAAAAACTAAGCCTGGATCCTTCTTAGTCACTCCAAAATAAACCTTTGGTGAGGTTTTTGAAACTTTTCATGTTTCAAAGCCTAATCCACTTCTCTTCACCCTTGAATTCGTACGACAGAGTTTGTGTTATCACATTGGATGCATGAATTTTTTGTTTGACTATGTGTACACCATATTTATTAATTTAAATGGTTAGTATATGACATAAGAACACTATGTGCGCAGGCTTTCCATTTTTGTTTTTTTATGAATTTTTGCTCATTTGAATATTGGTCAAACCCTAGTCAACCTATCTTCCGAAGCCTAAACGATCTAACCCTAGCAGTGAACAATGATCATCGATGTAACCCTAGCGCTGAACTGCAGTCGTCTGATCGTTCTTCTAGAAGGAATCCAAGGGCAGGCGTTGGGCGATCCGCGGCATGCTCATTGTGCGCTATGATTGGCTGGACTCCTTTTTTTCTCAACACAGATATGTGTTCTGAGCAGTCACGCTAGGTGGACCGTTGGGTAGTGTCTCGGTCCGGGCTCGTGTCCTTTGTGCAATGCGCCGTCTCAGCCTTTGCAGACATGCGCGGGAAGCGACGACGTTGCCATGATTGTACGCACCAGAGCCTTAAATCTCGATTATGGTGCACGTGAAGCAACGGCGTTTGCTTGCATGCGCGCCTCGACACAGTGGCACGTCGATTCAGATGCGCTCCTCGCTGCAGTGACTCAATTACGCACGCACCAGCTCCTCAATCCGGTATGAAACGACAAAGGATACACACACGCACCACCTCCTCGTTTCATTCACAACCCTAACCCTAACCCCTCGTTTCTTGCCTATTTAAACGCCTCTCTTCCTCTCCCACGCACCACCCAAGCCAAATCAAAAGTCTCCACTTCCTCCGAGAACCCCAAGCTAAATCAAACGCCTCTCTCCGAGAACCCCAAGCACCACTGATACGTCCCAAACGTATCTATAATTTCTTATGTTCCATGCTACTTTATTGATGATACTCACATGTTTTATACACATTATATGTCATTATTATGAATTTTCCGGCCGAAAGGATCGTATGCCGCACCTAGAGGGGGGATGAATAGGTGCTAACCAATTTTTAGTTCTTTTTCAATTTAGGCTTGACACAAAGGTAAATTCTCTAGATATGCAACTAAGTGAATTTACCTATATGACAAGGTTATCACTAAGCAAGATATAGCTACGCAATATATAGGAGATAGAATAGGATAGAGGTAACCGAGAGTGGAGCACGTGATGACACGGAGATGATTCCCGTAGTTCCCTTCCTTTGCAAGAAGGTACGTCTACGTTCGGAAGAGTGTGGTCGCTACGAAAGCCAGACCAACAGTCACGAAGACTTCACTCAGATCTCCTGTGAGCAACGCCACGAAGGCCTAGCCCACTTCCACTAAGGGATTTCCTCGAGGCGGAAATCGGGCCTTTACAAGGTTCTTGGGGCACACATCCACAACCGAATTGGAGGCTCCCAAATCTGTAACAATACAACAATCAACAACAACACATCAACACAAATCAACTAGAGAACCAAATAGGAACACTAGCATGAGATCCCTCAAACAAATGAGGGGAAATGAAAATCGCTTCGGTGAGGATGTAGATCGGTGGCTTCTCCTTCGAATCTCCAAAGATCAAGAGCTTTGGTTGGGGGAGGAAGGAGATCTTACAAATCTTGTGTTCTTGAGGTGGCTCTAATGGTGGTGAAGCTTGGCGAGATATTTCTTGCAATGATTGAGCAAAGGGGGAAGGAAGAAGAAGAGGGGTATAAATACCCCTCCCCAAAATCCAGCCGTTGAGCCTTCCGGGGGACCGGATAATCCGGCCTAAGTAAGGGCCGGATAATCCGCCCCCCCCCCCCCGGATAATCCGGCCTCCAGCACAAAACCGGGACAATGTCCGGCCTCACATCAGACTCGCTTTTCTTCAGGTCCTTAGCCATTTTTCGAGGGGCCGGATATTTCCGAAATGTCCGGCCCGGATAATCTGGCCCTGGGACAAAACCAGGACAATATCCGGGCAAATGTCTGGCCCCTATACTGATCAGCAATTCCTCAGGTCCTTAGTCGAAAAACTGGGGGCCGGATATTTTGGAAATATCCGGCCCGGATTATCCGGCCTGATGAACTTTTTGCTGATTCTTTTTGACAGCACAGACTACATCCAACACACATACAAATGTATCTATATAATCCCTGTACCACTTAACCAAACATTAGTGTATCACATACATTGACATCAAACACTCAAAACATAATATGAGAGATGTTCTTTCAATCTCCCCCTTTTTGGTGTTTGATGACAATATACGGATTTGCAAGAGAATCACTATAGAGACAAGCATGATGGCAAACATAGAGGCACTCCCCCTACATGTGTGCATATAAGTAATTTGCATTTGAATACAAATACACAACACATAGGAGCGAGGTGCCTCAACACTAGAGGTATCCATCATGAGCTCTAACAAGAGACATATACATATATGTAGTTGAGATAGGATGCTAGAAGTCATACCCATGTGTAGATATATGATACGGAGATATAGCATCACACATAATATAATAGTCTTGATCTCAACATATAGAAATCCGAAAACCATAACAATGTCTCACACCACATAGCACATAGTTTTAAACGGAACACAACCAAAGCAAATAGTTCAAATAAGATGGAACACAAGCAATAAAGGAATGATAAACGCATATGCTTGTGCCCAAACCATGCAAATCCCCGAGAGAGTTCCTAATAGAACACGTCTCCCCCTTTGGCAACGAAACGCCAAAAAGGGGACAAGCGCGATGCTACTCGCCCCATGGGGATCACTCGGAGGCATCTTCATCATCGGACTCGTATGCCGCTTCTTCTTCTTCCTCTTCTTCATCAGTGTCAGGGGCATCCGGAGAGCGGCGAGTGAGGCTGGACCTTTGAATGCAACTATCAAGATCACTCCACGGAACCTGTGCAGAATGCCACCCACTGTAACCTGGGTGAACTGGAGGCTGAGGTGGGGGTCCTTGCTCACCACTGAGCTTGTGCAGAATAACCGCCTGAGTATGCTTAATCTCAGAACGCTCTCGGCTGGCCGCATAGTTCTCCTTATGGATCTGAATGTTCATGCAAAGGATGTGACGCTGAAACCAACTAAGCCTGCTAACTTGTTTCTTCATAACTGGGAGATCAGGATGGCGAGCTAGAGCAAAACCACTAGAACGAGCATCACCCATGAAGGAGTCAGGTGGAGGTACAGCAGAGGAGACTGGCTTAAGCTTGTAAGCCTTCTTGACAGAATGCTTTACCAATGGGTACCCGCTCAAGTCTACACCATCCCCGGCCACAGAGTTGTTGATGAGGAGCTGGATATATGGTGCATAAGGTATGGTGGTCCGGGATACCATGGCATCATGAATCTCATTGAAGATGAAGTCCATGACATCAATAGTGTAGTTACGTTCCTCGTTAGTATCACGGGCACACCTAAAGCTGAGGTGCATAAGATCCACAAGAGTTCCCCGGAGAGCATCATTGTTACCACCACTTGGAGAGATGGTGGCCCGAAAGAACCTGAGTAACTGACTATAGATGGGAAGCAGCCCCTTGGTAGAACCAACTTTTCCAGCTGAGGTATAAAGATCAAACAGCACATTCTTATCTGTCTTCTGTGGTCCATGAAGACGACGACCTCCTCCTGCAGGAACTCCAAGAATACCAGCAAATCGGCGCAAGGTTGCTACACAATGAGTGGAGCCAGACATCCATTCCATAGTGCGGTCTTCATCTTTCTTGAATGCCAGAGTAGCATAGAATTGCTTAACCAACTACGGGATCTGTAGTCACACCTAATCTTCATCAGATCCTGCAAGCCCATCCTACCAGTCACTCAGATGGCATCCTCAAAATGATTATTTTCAACAAGGACTTCCACATCGATTGCTTGCATGGGTCGCACTTTCGGCATGGGCTCATAAATATCCTTGTAGATGTACTCCTGTGATGGCGTGTATTTCACACATTCGTTGGGGAACCCCAAGAGGAAGGTATGATGCGCACAGCAGCAAGTTTTCCCTCAGAAAGAAACCAAGGTTTATCGAACCAGGAGGAGCCAAGAAGCACGTTGAAGGTTGATGGCGGCGGGATGTAGTGCGGCGCAACACCGGGGATTCCGGCGCCAACGTGGAACCTGCACAACACAACCAAAGTACTTTGCCCCAACGAAACGGTGAGGTTGTCAATCTCACCGGAACTTGCTGTAACAAAGGATTAACCGTATTGTGTGGAAGATGATTGTTTGCAGAGAAAACGATAAAACAAGTATTGCGACGAGATTTGTATTTCGAGTATTAAAGAATGGACCGGGGTCCACAGTTCACTAGAGGTGTCTCTCCCATAAGATAAAAGCATGTTGGGTGAACAAATTACAGTCGGGGAATTGACAAATAGAGAGAGCATAACAATGCACATACATGTCATGATAAGTATAGTGAGATTTAATTGGGCATTACGACAAAGTACATAGACCGCCATCCAACTGAATCTATGCCTAAAAAGTCCACCTTCAGGTTATCGTCCGAACCCCTTCCAGTATTAAGTTGCAAAGCAACGAGACAATTGCATTAAGTATGGTGCGTAATGTAATCAATAACTACATCCTCGGACATAGCATCAATGTTTTATCCCTAGTGGCAACGGAACAACACAACCTTAGAACTTTACGTCCTTTGTCCCGGGTGTCAATGCGGGCATGAACCCACTATCGAGCATAAATACTCCCTCTTGGAGTTAAGAGCAAAAACTTGGCCGAGCCTCTACTAATAACGGAGAGCATGCAAGATCATAAACAACACATATGTAATAACTTGATAATTAACATAACATGGTATTCTCTATCCATCGGATCCCGACAAACACAACATAGAATATTACGGATAGATGATCTTGATCATGTTAGGTAGCTCACAAGATCCAACAATGAAGCACAATGAGGAGAAGACAACCATCTAGCTACTGCTATGGACCCATAGTCCGGGGGTGAACTACTCACTCATCACTCCGGAGGCGACCATGGCGGTGTAGAGTCCTCCGGGAGATGAATCCCCTCTCCGGCAGGGTGCCGGAGGAGATCTCCAGAATCCCCCGAGATGGGATTGGCGGCGGCGGCGTCTCTGGAAGGTTTTCCGTATCGTGATTTTTCGCCTCAGGGGTTTCGCGACGGAGGCTTTAAGTAGGCGGAAGGGCAGCGTGAGAGGCCACACGGGGGCCCCACACCACAGGTCGGCGCGGCCAAGGGCTGGGCCGCGCCGCCCTATGGTGGCAGCCCCTCGTGGCCCCACTTCGTATCCCTTTCGGTCTTCTGGAAGGTTCGTGGCAAAATAGGACCACGGGACTTGATTTCGTCCAATTCGAGAATATTTCGTTACTAGGATTTACGAAACCAAAAACGGCGAGAAAACAACAAGCGGCACTTCGGCATCTTGTTAATAGGTTAGTTCCGGAAAATGCACGAATATGACATAAAGTGTGCATAAAACATGTAGGTATCATCAATAATATGGCATAGAACATAAGAAATTATCGATACGTCGGAGACGTATCAAGCATCCCCAAGCTTAGTTACTGCTCGTCCCGAGCGGGTAAAACGATAACAAAGATAATTTCGAAGTGACATGCCATCATAACCTTGATCATACTATTTGTAAACATATGTAATGAATGCAGCGATCAAAACAATGGTAATGACATGAGTAAACAAATGAATCATAAAGCAAAGACTTTTCATGAATAGTACTTCAAGACAAGCATCAATAAGTCTTGCATAAGAGTTAACTTATAAAGCAATAAATCAAAGTAAAGGTATTGAAGCAACACAAAGGAAGATTAAGTTTCAGCGGTTGCTTTCAACTTGTAACATGTATATCTCATGGATAGTTGTCAACATAGAGTAATATAACAAGTACAATATGCAAGTATGTAGGAATCAATGCACAGTTCACACAAGTGTTTGCTTCTTGAGGTGGAGAGAAATAGGTGATCTGACTCAACATAAAAGTAAAAAGAGAATGGTCCTTCAAAGAGGAAAGCATCGATTGCTATATTTGTGCTAGAGCTTTTATTTTGAAAACATGAAACAATTTTGTCAACGGTAGTAATAAAGCATATGAGTTATGTAAATTATATCTTACAAGTTGCAAGTCTCATGCATAGTATACTAATAGTGCCCGCACCTTGTCCTAATTAGCTTGGACTACCGGATCTTTGCAATGCACATGTTTTAACCAAGTGTCACAATGGGGTACCTCCATGCCGCCTGTACAAAGGTCTAAGGAGAAAGCTCGCATTTTGGATTTCTCGCTTTTGATTATTCTCAACTTAGACATCCATACCGGGACAACATGGACAACAGATAATGGACTCCTCTTTAATGCATAAGCATGTGGCAACAATTATTATTCTCATCTGAGATTGAGGATGTGTGTCCAAAACTGAAACTTCCACCATGATTCATGGCTTTAGTTAGCGGCCCAATGTTCTTCTCTAACAATATGCATGCTCCAACCATTAAGGTGGTAGATCTCTCTTACTTCGAGACAAGACGGACATGCATAGCAACTCACATGATATTCAACAAAGAATAGTTGATGGCGTCCCCGAAACATGGTTATCGCACAACAAGCAACTTAATAAGAGATAAAGTGCATAAGTACATATTCAATACCACAATAGTTTTTAAGCTATTTGTCCCATGAGCTATATATTGTAAAGGTGAATGATGGAATTTTAAAGGTAGCACTCAAGCAATTTACTTTGGAATGGCGGATAAATACCATGTAGTAGGTAGGTATGGTGGACACAAATGGCATAGTGGTTGGCTCAAGTATTTTGGATGCATGAGAAGTATTCCCTCTCGATACAAAGTTTAGGCTAGCAAGGTTATTTGAAACAAACACAAGGATGAACGGTACAGACAAAACTCACATAAAAGACATATTGTAAACATTATAAGATTCTACACCGTCTTCCTTGTTGTTCAAAACTCAATACTAGATGTTATCTAGACTCTAGAGAAACCAAATATGCAAACCAAATTAGCAAGCTCTAAGTGTTTCTTCATTAATGGGTGCAAAGTATATGATGCAAGAGCTTAAACATGAGCACAACAATTGCCAAGTATCAAATTATCCGAGACATTTTAGAGTTACTACATGTAGTATTTTCCAATTCCAACCATATAACAATTTAACGAAGAAGAAACTTCGCCATGAATACTATGAGTAGAGCCTAAGGACATACTTGTCCATATGCTACAGCGGAGCGTGTCTCTCTCCCACAAAGTGAATGCTAGGATCCATTTTATTCAAACAAAACAAAAACAAAAACAAACCGACGCTCCAAGCAAAGTGCATAAGATGTGACGGAATAAAAATATAGTTTCGGGGAGGAACTCGATAATGTTGTCGATGAAGAAGGGGATGCCTTGGGCATCCCCAAGCTTAGACGCTTGAGTCTTCTTATAATATGCAGGGGTGAACCACCGGGGCATCCCCAAGCTTAGAGCTTTCACTCTTCTTGATCATATTGCATCATACTCCTCTCTTGATCCTTGAAAACTTCCTCCACACCAAACTCGAAACAACTCATTAGAGGGTTAGTGCACAATAAAAATTAACATGTTCAGAGGTGACACAATCATTCTTAACACTTCTGGACATTGCATAAAGCTACTTGGACATTAATGGATCAAAGAAATTCATCCAACATAGCAAAAGAGGCAATGCAAAATAAAAGGCAGAATCTGTCAAAACAGAACAGTCCGTAAAGATGGATTTTATTAGGCCACCAGACTTGCTCAAATGAAAATGCTCAAATTGAATGAAAGTTGCGTACATATCTGGGGATCATGCACGTAAATTTGCTTAATTTTCGGAGCTACCTACAGGGAGGTAGACCCAGATTCGTGACAGCAAAGAAATCTGGAACTGCGCGAGTAATCCAAATCTAGTACTTACTTTACTATCAAAGACTTTACTTGGCACAACAAAACTTAAAACTAAGATAAGGAGAGGTTGCTACAGTAGTAAACAACTTCCAAGACTCAAATATAAAACAAAAATACTGTAGTAAAAACGTGGGTTGTCTCCCATAAGCGCTTTTCTTTAACGCCTTTCAGCTAGGCGCAGAAAGTGTATCTCAAGTGTTATCAAAGGGTGGTGCATCTACAGCGGGGTTTGGATTTTTCTCAACCATGCATAGTATATTGGATACATAAGTTTCAGCGTCTCCATTTTCATTAGTCTTGGGCTTGCTATTCTCATCGAACAAATTTTCAGGAACAAGCCAAGCATAGTTATGTTCTAGTGCATCATTCATAGCTAGGAGTTTACATGGTATTGGTGCTTTGATCTCCCCACCATCATTAGTATTATTAGTGTACCTTATTCTATCCATGTCCATTTTTTCAAGGAGACCAACAAAATTAGTATGAGAACCAAGAATATTAAATTTAGCAAAGACCTTTCTAGCCTCTCTTGCTAGACCACCAAATTCTCTAAGAAGGGTTTCTAAAACAAAATCTTTCTTTTCCCCCTCTTCCAAATCACCAAGTGTAAGAAACATGTGTTGGATTATAGGATTGAGATTAACAAATTTAGTTTCCAACATGCGAACTAAAGCAGCAGCAGCAATTTCATAAGTAGGAGCAAGTTCTACCAAGTGTCTATCTTCAAAATCTTCAACGGTACTAACATGACTGAAGAATTCTTCTATATTGCTTCTCCCAATGATAGACCCGCGTCCTACCGGTATGTATTTTGTGGTAAAATTAAAAGGAAACATGATGAATCAAGTAAAGTAAATGCAAGTAAACTAAGTTTTTGTGTTTTCGATATAGAGTGCAAGACAGTAAATAAGGTAAAGCTAGCAACTAATTTTTTTGTGTTTTGATATAATGCAGCAAACAAAGTAGTAAATAAAATAAAGCAAGACAAAAACAAAGTAAAGAGATTGAGAAGTGGAGACTCCCCTTGCGGCGTGTCTTGATCTCCCCGACAACGAGCGCCGGAAAAAGAGCTTGATGGCGTGTATTTCACACGTTCGTTGGGGAACCCCAAGAGGAAGGTATGATGCGCACGGCGGCAAGTTTTCCCTCGAGAAAGAAACCAAGGTTTATCGAACCGGGAGGAGCCAAGAAGCACGTTGAAGGTTGATGGCGGCGGGATGTAGTGCGGCGCAACACCGGGGATTCGGCGCCAACGTGGAACTGCACAACACAACCAAAGTACTTTGCCCCAACGAAACGAGTGAGGTTGTCAATCTCACTGGCTTGCTTGTAACAAAGGATTAACCGTATTGTGTGGAAGATGATTGTTTGCGGAGAAAACGGTAAAACAAGTATTGCGACGATTTGTATTTCGGTATTAAAGAATGGACCGGGGTCCACGAGTTCACTAGAGGTGTCTCTCCCATAAGATAAAAGCATGTTGGGTGAACAAATTACGGTCGGGCAATTGACAAATAGAGAGAGCATAACAATGCACATACATGTCATGATAAGTATAGTGAGATTTAATTGGGCATTACGACAAAGTACATAGACCGCCATCCAATCGCATCTATGCCTAAAAAGTCCACCTTCGAGGTTATCGTCCGAACCCCTTCCGGTATTAAGTTGCAAAGCAACGGACAATTGCATTAAGTATGGTGCGTAATGTAATCAATAACTACATCCTCGGACATAGCATCAATGTTTTATCCCTAGTGGCAACGACACAACACAACCTTAGAACTTTCGGTCACTGTCCCAGGTGTCAATGCATGCATGAACCCACTATCGAGCATAAATACTCCCTCTTGGAGTTAAGAGCAAAAACTTGGCCGAGCCTCTACTAATAACGGAGAGCATGCAAGATCATAAACAACACATATGTAATAACTTGATAATTAACATAACATGGTATTCTCTATCCATCGGATCCAGACAAACACAACATAGAATATTACGGATAGATGATCTTGATCATGTTAGGCAGCTCACAAGATCCAACAATGAAGCACAATGAGGAGAAGACAACCATCTAGCTACTGCTATGGACCCATAGTCCGGGGGTGAACTACTCACTCATCACTCCGGAGGCGACCATGGCGGTGTAGAGTCCTCCGGGAGATGAATCCCTCTCCGGCGGGGTGCGGAGGAGATCTCCGAGAATCCCCCGAGATGGGATTGGCGGCGGCGGCGTCTGCGGAAGGTTTTCCGTATCGTGTTTTTCGCCTCGGGGGTTTCGCGACGGAGGCTTTAAGTAGGCGGAAGGGCAGCGTGGGAGGCCACACGGGGGCCCCACACCACGAGTCGGCGCGGCCAAGGGCTGGGCCGCGCCGCCCTATGGTGGCAGCCCCTCGTGGCCCCACTTCGTATCCCTTTCGGTCTTCGGAAGGTTCGTGGCAAAATAGGACCCCGGGACTTGATTTCGTCCAATTCGAGAATATTTCGTTACTAGGATTTACGAAACCAAAAACGACGAGAAACAACAAGCGGCACTTCGGCATCTTGTTAATAGGTTAGTTCCGGAAAATGCACGAATATGACATAAAGTGTGCATAAAACATGTAGGTATCATCAATAATATGGCATAGAACATAAGAAATTATCGATACGTCGGAGACGTATCAAGCATCCCTAAGCTTAGTTACTGCTCGTCCGAGCAGGTAAAACGATAACAAAGATAATTTACGTAGTGACATGCCATCATAACCTTGATCATACTATTTGTAAACATATGTAATGAATGCAGCGATCAAAACAATGGTAATGACATGAGTAAACAAGTGAATCATAAAGCAAAGACTTTTCATGAATAGTACTTCAAGACAAGCATCAATAAGTCTTGCATAAGAGTTAACTCATAAAGCAATAAATCAAAGTAAAGGTATTGAAGCAACACAAAGGAAGATTAAGTTTCAGCGAGTTGCTTTCAACTTGTAACATGTATATCTCATGGATAGTTGTCAACATAGAGTAATATAACAAGTACAATATGCAAGTATGTAGGAATCAATGCACAGTTCACACAAGTGTTTGCTTCTTGAGGTGGAGAGAAATAGGTGAGCTGACTCAACATAAAAGTAAAAAGAGAATGGTCCTTCAAAGAGGAAAGCATCGATTGCTATATTTGTGCTAGAGCTTTTATTTTGAAAACATGAAACAATTTTGTCAACGGTAGTAATAAAGCATATGAGTTATGTAAATTATATCTTACAAGTTGCAAGTCTCATGCATAGTATACTAATAGTGCCCGCACCTTGTCCTAATTAGCTTGGACTACCGGATCTTTGCAATGCACATGTTTTAACCAAGTGTCACAATGGGGTACCTCCATGCCGCTTGTACAAAGGTCTAAGGAGAAAGCTCGCATTTTGGATTTCTCGCTTTTGATTATTCTCAACTTAGACATCCATACGGGACAACATGGACAACGAGATAATGGACTCCTCTTTAATGCATAAGCATGTGGCAACAATTATTATTCTCATATGAGATTGAGGATGTGTGTCCAAAGCTGAAACTTCCACCATGATTCATGGCTTTAGTTAGCGGCCCAATGTTCTTCTCTAACAATATGCATGCTCCAACCATTAAGGTGGTAGATCTCTCTTACTTCGGACAAGACGGACATGCATAGCAACTCACATGATATTCAACAAAGAATAGTTGATGGCGTCCCCAGAAACATGGTTATCGCACAACAAGCAACTTAATAAGAGATAAAGTGCATAAGTACATATTCAATACCACTATAGTATTTAAGCTATTTGTCCCATGAGCTATATATTGTAAAGGTGAATGATGGAATTTTAAAGGTAGCACTCAAGCAATTTACTTTGGAATGGCGGATAAATACCATGTAGTAGGTAGGTATGGTGGACACAAATGGCATAGTGGTTGGCTCAAGTATTTTGGATGCATGAGAAGTATTCCCTCTCGATACAAAGTTTAGGCTAGCAAGGTTGTTTGAAACAAACACAAGGATGAACGGTACAGAAAAACTCACATAAAAGACATATTGTAAACATTATAAGATTCTACACCGTCTTCCTTGTTGTTCAAAACTCAATACTAGATGTTATCTAGACTCTAGAGAAACCAAATATGCAAACCAAATTAGCAAGCTCAAAGTGTTTCTTCATTAATGGGTGCAAAGTATATGATGCAAGAGCTTAAACATGAGCACAACAATTGCCAAGTATCAAATTATCCAAGACATTTTAGAGTTACTACATGTAGTATTTTCCAATTCCAACCATATAACAATTTAACGAAGAAGAAACTTCGCCATGAATACTATGAGTAGAGCCTAAGGACATACTTGTCCATATGCTACGACGGAGCGTGTCTCTCTCCCACAAAGTGAATGCTAGGATCCGTTTTATTCAAAAAAAACAAAAACAAAAACAAGCCGACGCTCCAAGCAAAGTGCATAAGATGTGACGGAATAAAAATATAGTTTCGGGGGAGGAACACGATAATGTTGTCGATGAAGAAGGGGATGCCTTGGGCATCCCCAAGCTTAGACAGCTTGAGTCTTCTTATAATATGCGGGGGTGAACCACCGGGGCATCCCCAAGCTTAGAGCTTTCACTCTTCTTGATCATATTGCATCATACTCCTCTCTTGATCCTTGAAAACTTCCTCCACACCAAACTCGAAACAACTCATTAGAGGGTTAGTGCACAATAAAAATTAACATGTTCGAGAGGTGACACAATCATTCTTAACACTTCGGACATTGCATAAAGCTACTTGGACATTAATGGATCAAAGAAATTCATCCAACATAGCAAAAGAGGCAATGCAAAATAAAAGGCAGAATCTGTCAAAACAGAACGATCCGTAAAGATGGATTTTATTAGGCCACCGAGACTTGCTCAAATGAAAATGCTCAAATTGAATGAAAGTTGCGTACATATCGAGGATCATGCACGTAAATTTGCTTAATTTTCCGAGCTACCTACGAGGAGGTAGACCCAGATTCGTGACGATAAAGAAATGCTGGAGCTACGCGATAATCCAAATCTAGTACTTACTTTACTATCAAAGACTTTACTTGGCACAACAAAACTTAAAACTAAGATAAGGAGAGGTTTCTACGAGTAGTAAACAACTTCCAAGACTCAAATATAAAACAAAAATACTATAGTAAAAACATGGGTTGTCTCCCATAAGCGCTTTTCTTTAACGCCTTTCAGCTAGGCGCAGAAAGTGTATCTCAAGTGTTATCAAAGGGTGGTGCATCTACAGCGGGGTTTGGAGTTTTCTCAACTGTGACGCCCCAAAACCGGTACCATGAGGATCCCAGCGAATCCGCCGAAATCCGCACGATATCGATTCTAGGAGACGCACCACCAAGCGCCTCGTACACGCCGAAGCATGCACGCGATGCGGGTGGAATCAATCACGAGAGGTAACATTACAACAGGATTACAATAGAGCCCACAAGAGACAAATATATTACAGCAACGACTCCAACGAGTCAAGATACAAATAGATACATACAAAGATCCAAATCACACGGAAGATCAAATACATCCGAGTACGGACAAGATACAAATTGGACTAAGAGTCCTGAAGATAACCGATGGCGTCCATGACCACCGCCCGAGCCAAGCGGAAGGGTAACCTTGCTAGCGTCGTTGTTCATCGAACATATCTTCATACCTGCCCGGTTATATCCCGTAGAAGCGGCAATAAGTACGGGTTCGTACTTAACAAGACTTCAAGACGTATAAGCATTCGTCAACCGGTCGTCCTTTGTACTTGAGGCACGCAGGGGACTTAGAGGACGCAAGAGGAACGTCATAGGCAATATGGTGGGGTTAAGCGGCGGCGCTGCAAGCACTAAAACCTATAGAGACACTCTACAACATTCGTCTATCAGAGAAGATGAGAGATCGCATAACTAACAGTTTTATACTCTGCAAACATAACACAGCCGATGCGTTCCCCCCTCGCAAGGAAGTACTTACTACACAAGTTATTATTAGAGTTATGCTAACTTACTACACAAGTTTTAACCATTTACTATTAGAGTTATGCTAACTTACTACACAAGTTATTATGATTGACACAACGGGTGTAAGTTGTCTATGGTCGAGTCATACGGCTCCAAGTCGTCCATAACCGCGGACACGGCTTATCGATAAGATTTTACCACTGCGAGGGTGCCCAAATGTGCCCGCACGCACGATCAACCCACTTGCGACAGTGGATATAACGACTCGCACTCTCCTTCACGACAACAATGTCCAGGAAGCCACCTAACTAAGTTAAACCCGAATCGAAGTCCGGCGTATCTCCGAGCGGACCTAGGCAGTTTGCGACGGCGTACTAGGTGGTTTAAACACACCTTTGGGGCGATAAACCACTTCGCGGCGGCTCCGCGACCTATACGTGCATACCGAAACATGGGATACAAGGCACCCTAGGGCTTCCCAAAGTAAATAAGTAACGAGTCGGCATGCACGCAACAACAAATGGTAAAACATTGCAAACTAGTTGTGGCCCTTGGACAAAGTCTGTAGATTCGGCGGTGGTCGAGGGAGACCCGAAGCATACCCACGTGTGGTTAGAGCGCTCGGTCTCGGAACGGATAACGGGAACTCGGGTCCTAAGCTTTAAAGAAACACAAGTGAGCCGTCATAAAACGATCGAGTGACCCACCGATGCCTCAGCTTAACAATTATTAACAAGTAACCATGATACTTCCAACAGATATAACCGTAAACCATGTGTCACGTTCCCCAATTGATAACCCGATAAGATAGCGGTAACGGTAACGAGATATAAACAACACTAGCATGCACTACGACTCGCAAGGCAGACCCGATAACCAAACAACAGCTGTAGGAGGTTGGTGGAGGCAATATAGGCTGCTTAAGGTAACAAGTGGAAGGGACACGTGACAAGAACGCAACTTAAGGATAGCACGAGGGAGAAGGCAAAATAAAATAGGTAAGCGACTCTGCAGGGGCAGGAGTATAAGGGAAATGCTTGCCTGTTAAAGCTTGCCGATGGACATCCGGAAAACTTGGCGTATCTCACTGCACCACTTCGCGATCCTATCCGGGAAGAAGCAAATGCTACAACAAACATCGGATGCAAAGCTTATAACTACGGAAGAAGAATCGGCATGCTCAAGATGATATGCATGACATGGCAAAGATGATGCGATGCAACTTATCCAAATTAATCGGAATCGGAGTCCCGGTCAAACAAATTAGGTTGGAGTTGCATTTTCTACCGACAAAGTTTAAGGGTGGATGCATGGCATAACATGGCAGGGGTGAGCTACATCAATATTAAACGGAGCGGGGAAACCTAGTCGGTGTTCCGAAATACTCCGCATATATGTTAGGTGAACATGCACGACTCTCAACGCGCGACATGGTGCGAGATGCAAATAGATAAATGGATGGCATAATCATGTTCCTTATGTTTTTCTGATCAATTTTCATATATAACACATTTTATTTCGAGTTATGGTTCAAGAGATATGAATTAATCAAGTATCAAACGTTTCCTGCAATTTTCAGAAAACAGAGAAAAGAGGAAAACGTTTTATACCAGAAGGAGAGCTAGCCACATCGGCTGACGGTGGGACCAGGGGACGCTGACTGGGAAGCTGACGAGGCGGTGCTGGTGCATGATTTCTGTCACCGAAAGGGAGCCAGGTCGAGCCAATGGCGAGGGGCCCAGCTGTCAGGGAGCAAAGAATTAAATAAGAAAAAGAGGTGGCTTTGCATGGCTTGGGGATTGAACACGGGATTGCACAGATGCATTGCAGGAACGAACCAGCCCGTCTACGGAGCAGATGTTGATGTACTGTCCAGGGACTGATGAATACTTGCTGCAAGGAAGCGGTCGGGACTGAACCACATCGTGGCCGGGGAACGGAGCGAGCTTCTGACGGAGTGCGACGGCGGCGCTAGCAGACTGAAGATAAACAGAAAGAGAGTTCAGACGTTGGTCTCGTGCAGGTATAGCAAACAAGCGATCGATATGGAAAAGAGGCCAGGCAGGTCGGACCTTCGGTGCAGCGGACGGAGGCGGGCGAGAGCAGATGGAGTCAACGTTCACGCACGCCCGCGGCGAGCGCGCGCTGGTAACGGAGGGACGTGTCGACCGAACAGAGAAGTGGAGCACCAGGCGCGGGGCTGGGGACGGGTGCTGGTGCGCATCTTGGTGGTCGAGGATCATGAGAAGTTGACGGCACGCAGAACTGGCGTCGGCGACGACGAGTAGCGCACGGAGAACTTGACGGGCGGCTGGCCGGAGTTGTGTCGACGACGAAGACCTGCGGCAGAGGGCGGCGACTCAACGCCGGTAGCATGGGAAGAAAAAGAGGGCGACCGAGGAGTGGTTCAAGGGACGCGGAGCTCACCGGGGAGAGTCGGGCGACGTCCAGGACGTCCGTGATGGCGGCGCTCTGCGGCGTCGGGTGAGAGGAAGAGAGGAATGGCGGCGGCGGGAAGGGAGAAGCAACACTAGGGTTGCAGGTCTAGGATGTGGGGGGGATTTATATGGAGGAGCCGGAGCCTGCTCGTCCGTCCCATCCATCAGGTGGTTAACGTGGCATAGGTGGATGTGCTGCCGTACGAAGAAGAAAGCGAGAGGAGGTACTCGACCAGTTCCTGGGATGGTTTTGGGCTTCAAGTGGAGATGGCGTGTGGTGGGCTTCGGTTGACATAGAAGCTGAAAAGGAAAAAAGGCCACCACGGTATGGTTCCAAGATGGAGTTGGCTAGCACAAGGAGAATGGCCGCCTGTAGACTTCTTCTCTTCTTTTTTATTCCTTCTGATTTTTCTTGTACCTCATTTTCCTTTGTCTTGCTGAATTATTTAAGAATAGAGAGGGAGAGGTTTGGAAAACATTTGGAAATAAATATATTTTGTTTTATAGTAAGGGTTTTGTTCAAAGAAATGACAAAGGGAGGTTTTATTATAAAACCATACGAGGGGGAAATAAAATAGCTAGTGTTATAAAAATATTTTTTTTTCTTTTAAAACATGGATGATATGATGCATGATGAAATGAATATGCATAAAAGGAAAATAACAAACAAATCTAGTATGGGGATTTTCCTGGGTCGCTACAATCGACACCACTAACAAGGAACCTCGTCCCGAGGTTCCACGTCAACCTAAGGGGGAGTTGGTTAAACTATCGGATCTTCCGGCGACGTGGTCGATCTCATCGACACCACTAACAAGAATTGTTGCTCCAGGTTGATTGGTCGACACCACCAACAAGAAGTCGTTGTTCCGATGTTGATGATGCGCTTTCGTCGGGACCTCCGAAGATCGGACCTATTAGGATAAAGGCATAGATCGTCCAACCCACGTCGGAACCTAAGACTCGAAAAACTTAGATAAGAGAGAAGACTCAAAAATCGCAAAGGTAAGAGGAGAAATAATATAGGTAAGAAGAAAAATCAGAGCTAATCAGATCTATCCAACGAATTTTAGAAAATAGTTTGGACTCTCTAAACTCAACGACCGTTGGCAAGGTTATCCTACAGGCGACTGGACCATGGGGTATCGACAACCTGAGGCTCTGATACCAACTTGTGACGCCCCAAAACCGGTACCATGAGGATCCCAGCGAATCCGCCGAAATCCGCACGATATCGATTCTAGGAGACGCACCACCAAGCGCCTCGTACACGCCGAAGCATGCACGCGATGCGGGTGGAATCAATCACGAGAGGTAACATTACAACGGGATTACAATAGAGCCCACAAGAAACATATATATTACAACAACGACTCCAACGAGTCAAGATACAAATAGATACATACAAAGATCCAAATCATACGAGAAGATCAAATACATCCGAGTACGAGACAAGATACAAATTGGACTAAGAGTCTCGAAGATAACCGATGGCGTCCATGACCACCGCCGGAGCCAAGCCGGAAGGGTAACCTTGCTAGCGTCGTTGTTCATCGAACATATCTTCATACCTGCCCGGTTATATCCCGTAGAAGCGACAATAAGTACGGGTTCGTACTTAACAAGACTTCAAGACGTATAAGCATTCGTCAACCAGTCGTCCTTTGTACTTGAGGCACGCAGGGGACTTAGAGGACGCAAGAGGAACGTCATAGGCAATATGGTGGGGTTAAGCGGCAGCGCGCAAGCACTAAAACCTATAGAGACACTCTACAACATTCGTCTATCAGAGAAGATGAGAGATCGCATAACTAACAGTTTTATACTCTGCAAACATAACACAGCCGATGCGTTCCCCCCTCGCAAGGAAGTACTTACTACACAAGTTATTATTAGAGTTATGCTAACTTACTACACAAGTTTTAACCATTTACTATTAGAGTTATGCTAACTTACTACACAAGTTATTATGATTGACACAACAGGTGTAAGTTGTCTATGGTCGAGTCATACAGCTCCAAGTCGTCCATAACCGCGGACACGGCTTATCGATAAGATTTTACCCTGCAGGGGTGCCCAAATGTGCCCACACGCACGATCAACCCACTTGCGACAGGTGGATATAACGACTCGCACTCTCCTTCACGACAACAATGTCCGGGAAGCCACCTAACTAAGTTAAACCCGAATCGAAGTCCGGCCGTATCTCCGAAGCGGACCTAGGCTGTTTGCGACGGCGTACTAGGTGGTTTAAACACACCTTTGGGGCGATAAACCACTTCGCGGCGGCTCCGCGACCTATACGTGCATACCAGAAACATGGGATACAAGGCACCCTAGGGCTTCCCAAAGTAAATAAGTAACAGTGGCATGCACGCAACAACAAATGGTAAAACATTGCAAACTAGTTGTGGCCACTTGGACAAAGGCTGTAGATCCGAGCGGTGGTCGAGGAGACCCAGAAGCATACCCACGTGTGGTTAGAGCGCTCGATCTCGGAACAGATAACCGGAACTCGGGTCCTAAGCTTTAAAGAAACACAAGTGAGCCGTCATAAAACGATCAGCTGACCCACCGATGCCTCCGCTTAACAATTATTAACAAGTAACCATGATACTTCCAACAGATATAACCGTAAACCATGTGTCACGTTCCCCAATTGATAACCCGATAAGATAGCGGTAACGGTAACGAGATATAAACAACACTAGCATGCACTACGACTCGCAAGGCAGACCGATAACCAAACAACAGCTGTAGGAGGTTGGTGGAGGCAATATAGGCTGCTTAAGGTAACAAGTGGAAGGGACACGTGACAAGAACGCAACTTAAGGATAGCACGAGGGAGAAGGCAAAATAAAATAGGTAAGCGACTTCTGCAGGGGCAGGAGTATAAGGGAAATGCTTGCCTGTTAAAGCTTGCCGATGGACATCCGGAAAACTTGGCGTATCTCACTGCACCACTTCGCGATCCTATCCGGGAAGAAGCAAATGCTACAACAAACATCGGATGCAAAGCTTATAACTACGGAAGAAGAATCGGCATGCTCAAGATGATATGCATGACATGGCAAAGATGATGCGATGCAACTTATCCAAATTAATCGGAATCGGAGTCCCGGTCAAACAAATTAGGTTGGAGTTGCATTTTCTACCGACAAAGTTTAAGGGTGGATGCATGGCATAACATGGCAGGGGTGAGCTACATCAATATTAAACGGAGCGGGGAAACCTAGTCGGTGTTCGAAATACTCGCATATATGTTAGGTGAACATGCACGACTCTCAACGCGCGACATGGTGCGAGATGCAAATAGATAAATGGATGGCATAATCATGTTCCTTATGTTTTTCTGATCAATTTTCATATATAACACATTTTATTTCGAGTTATGGTTCAAGAGATATGAATTAATCAAGTATCAAACGTTTCCTGCAATTTTCAGAAAACAGAGAAAAGAGGAAAACGTTTTATACCAGAAGGAGAGCTAGCCACATCGGCTGACGGTGGGACCAGGGGACGCTGACTGGGAAGCTGACGAGGCGGTGCTGGTGCATGATTTCTGTCACCGAAAGGGAGCCAGGTCGAGCCAATGACGAGGGGGCCCAGCTGTCAGGGAGCAAAGAATTAAATAAGAAAAAGAGGTGGCTTTGCATGGCTTGGGGATTGAACACGGGATTGCACAGATGCATTGCAGGAACGAACCAGCCCGTCTACGGAGCAGATGTTGATGTACTGTCCAGGGACTGATGAATACTTGCTGCAAGGAAGCGGTCGGGACTGAACCACATCGTGGCCGGGGAACGGAGCGAGCTTCTGACGGAGTGCGACGGCGGCGCTAGCAGACTGAAGATAAACAGAAAGAGAGTTCAGACGTTGGTCTCGTGCAGGTATAGCAAACAAGCGATCGATATGGAAAAGAGGCCAGGCAGGTCGGACCTTCGGTGCAGCGGACGGAGGCGGGCGAGAGCAGATGGAGTCAACGTTCACGCACGCCCGCGGCGAGCGCGCGCTGGTAACGGAGGGACGTGTCGACCGAACAGAGAAGTGGAGCACCAGGCGCGGGGCTGGGGACGGGTGCTGGTGCGCATCTTGGTGGTCGAGGATCATGAGAAGTTGACGGCACGCAGAACTGGCGTCGACGACGACGAGTAGCGCACGGAGAACTTGACGGGCGGCTGGCCGGAGTTGTGTCGACGACGAAGACCTGCGGCAGAGGGCGGCGACTCAACGCCGGTAGCATGGGAAGAAAAAGAGGGCGACCGAGGAGTGGTTCAAGGGACGCGGAGCTCACCGGGGAGAGTCGGGCGACGTCCAGGACGTCCGTGATGGCGGCGCTCTGCGGCGTCGGGTGAGAGGAAGAGAGGAATGGCGGCGGCGGGAAGGGAGAAGCAACACTAGGGTTGCAGGTCTAGGATGTGGGGGGGATTTATATGGAGGAGCCGGAGCCTGCTCGTCCGTCCCATCCATCAGGTGGTTAACGTGGCATAGGTGGATGTGCTGCCGTACGAAGAAGAAAGCGAGAGGAGGTACTCGACCAGTTCCTGGGATGGTTTTGGGCTTCAAGTGGAGATGGCGTGTGGTGGGCTTCGGTTGATTTAGAAGCTAAAAGAGAAAAAGGCCACCACGGTATGGTCTCAAGATGGAATTGGCTAGGACAAGGAGAATGGCCGCATGTTAACTTCTTCTCTTCTTTTTATTCCTTCTGATTTTTCTTGTACCTCATTTTCCTTTGTCTTGCTGAATTATTTAAGAATAGAGAGGGAGAGGTTTGGAAAACATTTGGAAATAAATATATTTTGTTTTATAGTAAGGGTTTTGTTCAAAGAAATGACAAAGGGAGGTTTTATTATAAAACCATACGAGGGGGAAATAAAATAGCTAGTGTTATAAAAATATTTTTTTTTCTTTTAAAACATGGATGATATGATGCATGATGAAATGAATATGCATAAAAGGAAAATAACAAACAAATCTAGTATGGGGATTTTCCTGGGTCGCTACATCAACCATGCATAGTATATTGGATACATAAGTTTCAGCGTCTCCCTTTTCATTAGTCTTGGGCTTGCTATTCTCATCGAACAAATTTTCAGGAACAAGTCAAGCATAGTTATGTTCTAGTGCATCATTCATAGCTAGGAGTTTACATGGTATTGGTGCTTTGATCTCCCCACCATCATTAGTATTATTAGTGTACCTTATTCTATCCATGTCCATTTTTTCAAGGAGACCAACAAAATTAGTATGAGAACCAAGCATATTAAATTTAGCAAAGACCTTTCTAGCCTCTCTTGCTAGACCACCAAATTCTCTAAGAAGGGTTTCTAAAACAAAATCTTTCTTTTCCCCCTCTTCCAAATCACCAAGTGTAAGAAACATGTGTTGGATTATAGGATTGAGATTAACAAATTTAGTTTCCAACATGCGAACTAAAGCGACAGCGGCAATTTCATAAGTAGGAGCAAGTTCTACCAAGTGTCTATCTTCAAAATCTTCAACGGTACTAACATGATGAAGAATTCTTCTATATTGCTTCTCCCAATGATAGACCCGCGTCCTACCGGTATGTATTTTGTGGTAAAATTAAAAGGAAACATGATGAATCAAGTAAAGTAAATGCAAGTAAACTAATTTTTTTGTGTTTTCGATATAGAGTGCAAGACAGTAAATAAGGTAAAGCTAGCAACTAATTTTTTTGTGTTTTGATATAATGCAGCAAACAAAGTAGTAAATAAAATAAAGCAAGACAAAAACAAAGTAAAGAGATTGAGAAGTGGAGACTCCCCTTGCGGCGTGTCTTGATCTCCCCGGCAACGAGCGCCGGAAAAAGAGCTTGATGGCATGTATTTCACACGTTCGTTGGGGAACCCCAAGAGGAAGGTATGATGCGCACGGCAGACAAGTTTTCCCTCGAGAAAGAAACCAAGGTTTATCGAACCGGGAGGAGCCAAGAAGCACGTTGAAGGTTGATGGCGGCGGGATGTAGTGCGGCGCAACACCGGGGATTCGGCGCCAACGTGGAACCTGCACAACACAACCAAAGTACTTTGCCCCAACGAAACAGTGAGGTTGTCAATCTCACCGGCTTGCTGTAACAAAGGATTAACCGTATTGTGTGGAAGATGATTGTTTGCAGAGAAAACGATAAAACAAGTATTGCAGCGAGATTTGTATTTCGAGTATTAAAGAATGGACCGGGGTCCACGAGTTCACTAGAGGTGTCTCTCCCATAAGATAAAAGCATGTTGGGTGAACAAATTACGGTCGGGCAATTGACAAATAGAGAGAGCATAACAATGCACATACATGTCATGATAAGTATAGTGAGATTTAATTGGGCATTACGACAAAGTACATAGACCGCCATCCAACCGCATCTATGCCTAAAAAGTCCACCTTCGGGTTATCGTCCGAACCCCTTCCGGTATTAAGTTGCAAAGCAACGAGACAATTGCATTAAGTATGGTGCGTAATGTAATCAATAACTACATCCTCGGACATAGCATCAATGTTTTATCCCTAGTGGCAACGAGCACAACACAACCTTAGAACTTTCGGTCATCGTCCCGGTGTCAATGCATGCATGAACCCACTATCGAGCATAAATACTCCCTCTTGGAGTTAAGAGCAAAAACTTGGCCGGAGCCTCTACTAATAACGGAGAGCATGCAAGATCATAAACAACACATATGTAATAACTTGATAATTAACATAACATGGTATTCTCTATCCATCGGATCCCGACAAACACAACATAGAATATTACGGATAGATGATCTTGATCATGTTAGGCAGCTCACAAGATCCAACAATGAAGCACAATGAGGAGAAGACAACCATCTAGCTACTGCTATGGACCCATAGTCCGAGGGTGAACTACTCACTCATCACTCCGGAGCGACCATGGCGGTGTAGAGTCCTCCGGGAGATGAATCCCCTCTCCGGCGGGGTGCGGAGGAGATCTCCAGAATCCCCCGAGATGGGATTGGCGGCGGCGTCTCTGGAAGGTTTTCCGTATCGTGGTTTTTCGCATCAGGGGTTTCGCGACGGAGGCTTTAAGTAGGCGGAAGGGCAGCGTGGGAGGCCACACGGGGGCCCCACACCACAGGTCGGCGCGGCCAAGGGCTGGGCCGCGCCGCCCTATGGTGGCAGCCCCTCGTGGCCCCACTTCATATCCCTTTCGGTCTTCTGGAAGGTTCGTGGCAAAATAGGACCACGGGACTTGATTTCGTCCAATTCCGAGAATATTTCGTTACTAGGATTTCGAAACCAAAAACGACAGGAACAACGACAGCGGCACTTCGGCATCTTGTTAATAGGTTAGTTCCAGAAAATGCACGAATATGACATAAAGTGTGCATAAAACATGTAGGTATCACCAATAATATGGCATAGAACATAAGAAATTATCGATACGTCGGAGACGTATCATCCTGCTCCATGCACCAGTATTTCCTGCCCTCTGTCTCTTCATCCCTTGGGAGGTCTTCATACCAGTTCTTCATGCGGATAGCGGAATAAGAGATAGGGTCCATGGTCTTGTAGTTTTCCCTTGTAGCCTTGTTCTTCTGCCTAGATGCTGAGGACTTGCGAGGAGCGTTGGGTGTGAACTCATCACTTGACCGATCACCCCTTGGGCGTCTCCGAGCACCTCGAGAAACATGACCTGTGAATAGCAAAGACGGATAGCAAAGAGAAGATAATGCTCATAAGTCATGTATGATACAGTAATGCACTCTAGAAACATACTATAAGTCGGTACAAGTCTAAAACAAGATAGATTGAATCAAAGCTGCAGGTGGCGATGAAGCTCAGGACCGGATAATCCGGTGCCCCAAGGGGCGGATAATCCGGCCGGACCAGGATAATCCGGTCCTCGCGGGGCCGGATAATCCGGCCCTGCGAATCTAGCAGATTTTGCAATCAACAACTTGTCTAGGAACAGATCGGCCTTATAGCATGCAAGAGGAGTACACTACAAGCGATTTGGAACAACTAGACACCAAATCCACCAAGAAAATAGCACATACAAATCACAACACCTAGGGTTAGGGATTGTGAGTCATACCCGCATCCATTGCAAAAGCCGCTTGGAGGAGAAGGTAGCTAGGAGGGAGGAGCACCCGATCCACCCAAAAACTCCGGGAGGGAGTGGACGGGGCGACTCCGGCGAGGAGGAGAGGCTCCGGCGACCTTGAGAGGAGAGAGAGGAGAGAGAGGCGCGTGGGGGGTGGTATGAACCGTTTGCCCCCCGCGGCCTCGTCCTCATCCCTTTCAAGATCTGCCCAGGCCGGATAATCCGGCCCTAGTTTAGGGCGGATTTTCCGGGTCGCCTGGGGGTGGATTATCCGGTGTTCTGGAAAATTCCAGAACACCGTCAATCCCGCCTATCTTTAGTTGGTTATTTGCGGACCCATATGTGGTGCAATAAACTATCACCTCACATATAAGATGCATATTTACCAATAAGATGGGGCAACCTAGATCATCCGACCGAGAAACCTCAAACTCCAAGTTTTTTTACCAAACATGACAAATGAGCAAGATGGAAATGGCTTATAGATGAGTGTAGGCTTAGGTTTAGAAGACTCAAACTGTTAATGGTACATGATCACTCAAGTTTGCAAGATATGAGCAAATAAGGCCAAACTAGAGTGATTTCCCATAAGAACATGGAGTTGTCAAATAAAAGGCGATAAGATCCAAATAACTCCAACTCTTCACAAAGAAGAGTGTGGTGGCCTAGGCCACCATATATGAGTATTGTGGCATGGCACCGCGAAGATATATCTTGGGTCCAAGTCACTACTCATCATTGAAGCTCACATATCAACATATGATATTAAGAGAATGATTTCTTAATGTTGGCATTATGGGGGGAGGGATAGCTCAATAATTTAAACCGCACTCCCCCTATTTCCATGCCCACATCTAAACCAAATTAAGTTTTGAGACAAAGGTGTGTTTGCAAGATGGTCAAGCTATACTCCTTGAATCAATGATATTTAGCTCATTCCTCAAATAAGTGAATCTTGCTTCATCAAGAGGCTTCGTGAATATATCGGCAAGTTGATCTTTGGTAGGAACATAGATAAGCTCAATATCACCACGGGTAACATGATCCCTAATGAAATGATTCCGGATCTCAATATGCTTCGTTCTTGAATGTTGCACCGGATTATAGGCAATCTTGATGGCACTTTCATTGTCACATAATAGAGGCACTTTGTCACAAATGACACCGTATTCCTATAAAGTTTGCCTCATCCATAACAATTGAGTGCATCCACTTGCGGCGGCAACATATTCGGCTTCGGCGGTGGAGAGAGATATGCAATTTTGCTTCTTAGAAGACCAACACACCAAGGACCTACCAAGGAATTGGCAAGCCCCCACTACAAGAAAAGTTCTGATAGACAACGTCTCAAAATCGTCCGCTAAGGGGTATTTTTCGTCGCCCATGGGCCTAACCCGACGATATGGGTTCTGTTGTGAAGCCGCATCGAGGCAAAGTCCAACGACGTTTTTTCGGTCCGTCGCGCTTGGGCGCCCTTCCGCCACGGAAAATCGGACCGTTGCGCAAGTGTTTCGGGAGCCCGTTGACTGCCGACGTCATGCAAGCCGACACGTGGCGGACGCCGTTAGCCGGCGGTTAACGGCGTTAACCGGCTGAAACCCCGTGGTAGATGGTAGGCCCACACGAGGCTCGCCACGTCTTAAGCGGGCCGGGCCAGTGACATAGTTTGACCGGTCAACTATATAGCTGGGCTGGTCCATTAGTTACGTGGGCCGGGCCTAACCTCTAAGGTTGATTGGTCAAAACTTAAATGGGCCGGCCCATTTAACATGTGGGGTCCACCTTACGGCCTGCGGGCCGGCCCAAGAAGCAAGTGGGCCGGGCCGAAACACGGGTGGGTCCCACTTTCTGTTAAAGGGCCGGCCCATTTAGTGTGTGGGGTCCACCGTGTAGCAAGTGGGCGGGCCAAAAACACGAGTGGGTCCCACTTTCCGGTTAAAGGGTCGGCCCATTTAGTATGTGGGGTCCACCATATAGCAAGTGGGCCGGCCCAACAAGATAGTGGGCCGGGCCAAAAACACGAGTGGGTCCCACTTTCTCGTTAAAGGGCCGGCCCATTTGGTGTGTGGGGTCCACCATATAGCAAGTGGGCCGGCCCAACAAGATAGTGGGTCGGGCCAAAAGCACGAGTGGGTCCCACCTTCTCGTTAAAAGGCCGGCCCATTTAGTATCCGGGGTCCACCATATAGCAAGTGGGCCGGCCCAACAAGATAGTGGGCCGGGCCAAAAACACATGTGGGTCCCACCTTCTGTTAAAGGGCCGGCCCATTTAGTATGTGGGGTCCACCATATAGCAAGTGGGCCGGCCCAACAAGATAGTGGGCCGGGCCAAAAACACATGTGGGTCCCACCTTCCTGTTAAAGGGCCGGCCCATTTACCATGTGGGACCACCATATAGAAAATGGGTGGCCCAACAAGATAGTGGGCCGGCCCAATAAGCATGTGGATCCCACTATCGTGTAACCGGGCCGGCCTACTAAAGAAGTGGGCCGGCCCAAAATGAAAGTGGGTCCCACACTATCGTAAGTGGGCCGGCCCAATCCGTTGTAGTGCCCTACTTGTTTGACTAGTCAACATGCATTAAATTTCATGAGCCTAAAATCCGATATCAATGATACACACAATTACATACACAAATAAAACAAGTAGGAAAATTACAAGGCAATTCATGTGCCCAAATAAAAAAATTACATAGAATCATTGAGGACTTCTATTAGCATCATCAATAACACGTTGACATTTGGCAATCGCCTTGATTGAATCTTGTGTACTCTTTGTCAACATATCAGCTACGAGATCTTGTTGACGTCGAAACCCACCGGCGGGTAGAGACGGGCAACACCGTAGAGCCGGGAACAACTAGGGCTGCGGCTGGCCCTAGTCCCTCCGAGCGACGACCCGCAAAGCCTTCCGGTCGCACGCACCGATGTTTATCACAAGGGCGTGCCACCGACCTATACCCGGTCGGGAAGGTGTGGATGATGCCTCGCTTAGTTTCTGCGGGGCACACACGTAAACGTTAAATACGAGCCTCGATCGGCTCTCAGGTTATCCTGTGAATCGGCTCAAAGAGCCGATCCACCCATGATTCGGACGAGGTGTCCGAATATATGGTGGTCCTGCTTGATCAAGGTAAAGCTAATGAGATCTACGACGATGTGGGGTTCTCACCGCATAATCGGATCATCCTACTCCGGAGTTGGGCCTCGCGGCCACGCACGGTGATCGTAAGCCGATCCTAAACAAGGCCTAAAAACCAACACGAGGTTGATCCTCGGAACATCCTGCTTAGGGCCAACGAACGACACCCTACGTGCCGCTGGATCCTCCCCCTTCGTAAGGCCTAACTATTGCGAGATATTAAACTAATCCTTGTAGAACAAGGAGCAATCGTAACGGATCAGATCTACCAAACTATGATCAAGCGGGGTGCCGCCCTACGCCTAAGATAGGCGTAAGGGCGGCTAGACATGCAAGGGTTGCACTACGAAAGCATGCGGCATGAAGAACAATGCTAACCCTAACATGTCTAAGATAACTACGTTGCTCGCCATCAAAAAGGCTTCGGTACGAGCAACGCGTGAACAACGTAGGCGAGGCTTGTCTTTGCCTAGATCGCAAGATGCGATCTAGGCGGCATGATGCTTACCGGTAGAAACCCTCGAGACGAAGGGGTTGGCGATGCGCCGAGATTTGTTTGTGGTTGAACGTTGGTTGTTGTTTATTCCATAAACCCTAGGTACATATTTATAGTCCGAGCGGACTTTCTAATGTGGGCGTGCACTAAACCGTGCACGAGTAAGATTCTATCTCTAAACTAAGATGCGATCTAATATGTTACAGATACACGGGCAATTAAGCCCAACTTGGTATAAAAGGCCGATCCACGTATTCCTTCTATATATTTCTTCAAACCCATCTTGATCGCGGCCCACCTCTGACTCGGTCAAATTCTGGTGATAACACATGCCCCCCTGGTTTTGGAAATAACATTTCCAAAATCATTACGCTTTCTTTCGTCGGGTCATGTCATGGCGGAAGCAGAGCTGCCGCAGAATCCCCATCATGATGCCTTGCCCCTTCCACTTCTCCACGTGGCCGTAAAATTTTCCTGTTGGGCAACACCTCCTCGGAAACTGCTGTGGCATTGAATCTCTCCCATATCCCCTTTATTTAACCGTTCTAAACAGCTTGCGTCTCCTTCGTCCTTCTCGCATTAGCACCAAAAACCCTCTGTGCCGCCATGTCTTCTTCCTCTTCCTCACGAGTTTTCCTACGGGTCCGACTCCTCCCGCGAGACGCCGCCGAGAGTCGTGCCCCGGAAGAGCGGGACGAGGAGAGCCATGTCTCCTCCATTTGGTCCGAGGATGACAAGTCCTTGACCAGCGGGGATGAAGATCTTCGAGTTCCTCGCCGATGGGGAAGCTGGAGCCCAAAAGTGAGGACGACCAGTTCTCCTGGGACGGCTGCCCCACCTCTGAAGAAGAGGGAGAAGAAGACGGCAACGACGACGACTCCCTCGAGGGCTACCCGCCAGCGAAGCGCCTCCGCATGTGGTGGGACGACGACAGCAGCGACGACGAAGACGGGGATGAAGCCCCCGTGGAGGGCTACGGGAGTAGCGACGAGGAGCCCATCGGCGGCGGTGCCGATGAGAGTTCCGAGGATGACGATGAGGGCAGTGATGGCCCGTAGATTAGGATCTAGTAGTATAGGCCTAGCAGTAGTAGATTGGTCAATAGACCCTTCTTTTGTTCTTCCCTCCTTGAGCAATCGGCTCCCCATTGTAAGAAATCCTCATATTAATGAAGAATTCCCTTAGCTTGATTTTGCCGATTTCTTTCATGCTGAGTTTGTCGACTGTTGGCCTAATCCATGCTTAGTAACTGATGGCAACGCCTCAGTTTCGTGATAATCTGCGAGACGGGCCAATTTAGCCATCCCTCCAAGCTAGCCGGCTTCTGCCGACGACGATGACACAGCCGATCCTGGCAAGCTGGCGACTTGATCTTTGAGCAAGCGACTTTAAAAGGGCCCTGGAACCGTCTTGGATGCTCAAACTGATGACTCTGTAACAGAACACCGCTCTCCAAACCAGTTGTGTCGCAGGGCTGGCCGATTCCAACCAAATCGGCTCCCTAGAGCAAAGACCTTCAGGGCGAGCTGCCCCCCGAGTTTCTTCAGTTCTTCCTGCGCCTTGCCGGCTAGATCGGCTCTTTTCTTTTGGCGGATTTCATGCAATCCATCCTTGACCTGATCTGCACGTCTAGGCTGCTCCTGGCATTGTTCTTGAAGAGAGGATCTGAGCTTTTACGCTACTCCATCGAGGAGCTCTTCCATTAGTGCTCCATTGACCCTCTGATCGTAACAGTTATTCCTCTTAAGTCGATGGCCACGCATCGGCTTCCATATCCTTAAGTCGATGTCTGCTGCATCGGCTGTGCTCGAAAATTTTCGAATTTTCAGATGTCTATTTTTTTTTTACGGCCGACTAGTGCATCGGCCCCCATATCCCAATACTCATCACCAAAGGATGAGACGCTTCTAGTTGCATATCCTCGTATTTTATCCACCTGGGTGCCCCCCCGAGCCGATTCTGTCAAGAGGGTTGATGGTATCGGCTCTGTGGGATAACATGCTGAACCCAAGCGGAACGGTGGGTGAGGATAATTTTGGCCGATTGCTGGAATCGGCCTCCACGTTGTTTGCTCGGCGAAGGTTTTGTGATGTCCCTTCATAAATTTTTTGGGGCCGATCACAAGGATCAGCCTCGCCATGTTTGCTCATTGACGTGTTCTTGTTACTCGTTCAGGCCGGTAGATAAGACCAGCCCAATCTTTGACTTCATCCTGTTGGCACGCTTGTTGTCGCCCACCTTGAATGCATCGTGCGATCGTGGAGCGCTAAGCTCGCTCGGAAGAACGAGCACCATGTTTGTGCCGGCCGATGCTTCATCATCGGCTTTCCTTTGCTTGGGGCGCCACTCCATTTTCCGTGGACGAACCTCTTCATCCGGGGTTCGCTCGAACCTTTGCGGCCGAGGTTAGGCCTTGCCTTCCTCAATGTATGCAAGTATAACCTCTCGGCTTCTTCCAGGCCGCGCAATCGTTGAACCCTGCGTTTCGGGAACGGCTGAGTCCGTCGGGGCACCACCTTGGTCGGTGGTACTGTCTTCTTCTTCTCCCTCGTCTTCTGAATCTTCGAGATCTTCCAACCGAGGGGACTCAGCTCGTTTGCTCCGTGGCGGGAGAGGTCCTAAGCGCTCGAACACGGACACGTTGGCTGCCTCCTTCTTCTTCCGGTTGCATTACGGGCGATTGCCGATTGTTGGCAATCGGCTCATTCCTGAATCCCAGCGGTGCTCGAAGAAGGGACAATTCCGAGTGCTTGTCCTCGTCGCCTTGCTCCCTTGCCTTTCCCTTGGCACAGCGCTCGTGCTCCTCCTCATCGCGACTCTGCCGACGATGTCTTACGGCTTCTCCGGCCGGACGAACTCTTTCATCATCATCGGCTGGACCGCCGGCGTTGGTCGTCTCGACCCACATACTTGTTGAGGAGGTGATCGAGAGAGAGGTCGCTGATATCTTATGTTCTTCACTTCTCCCTACTGTGACGTAGCGCTTGCCGTCTTGGCGGAGCCGATCGCGTGGAGCGGCTTCCTTTGTATCTTTGCTATGAGAGCAGCTGCCCTCATCTCCATCCTTGCCAGCGTGGTGTCCAAGATCTACCATGTTGATATTGCACGAGAAACCCGGTGGCACCCTCGCATGGCAAGCATACTCCACCATGTTTACGGCGGGGAAGGGGTGTGTGTCGACCTTCATGGCGTACTGGTTGAAAATTAGACGCCCGTTCTCTATCGCCGCTTGGATGTGCTGACGCCACACCCTGCACTCGTTGGTGGCATGGGAGAGCGAGTTATGCCATTTGCAGTATGGCTTTCCATTCAGCTCTTGCGCCGTGGGGAACTTGAGACCTTCGGGTATCTTCAATTGCTTTTCCTTGAGTAGGAGGTCGAAGATTTGCTCGGTCTTGGTCACGTCAAAATCAAATCCCCTGGGCGGGCCTGGTGGCTTTACCCACTTGCAGGACACGGGGGTTCCTCCCCGAGTCCACTCAGCCACTGCTACTTCTTGGTCTCCCGCAGGAACTTCGTCTTCCTCTGCATCGACCAGGGCCACTGCACGCTTGAACTTGTCTTGGTACAAGTCCGGGTGGCGCTGTTCATATGCTGAAAGTTTCGAACCATGTGCGCCGGCGAGGATAATGCGCTTGGGAGGCCGTGTCCTTGAGTCGTGTTGCAAGGCCCGCTACCGCCAACTCGGCTGCTTCCTTCTCATTTATACGAACCGAAAAGCATCGGTTCCTAAGATTCCTGAAGCGCTTGGATGTATTCGTCACGGTTTCTCCGCGCTTCGACGTAGTTGTGCTAGATCGGCAATGCTAGACTCGGAAGCTTCGAATGGTGCTGCTCATGGAGCTGCTCTTCCAAGCTGCTTCCAGGTCCGGATGGAGTTCGGTGGTAGCGATGTGTACCACCCGAAAGCCGATCCTGGGAGGGACTGCGAGAAGAACCTCACGCGCAACTCATCTGACGCTGAGGTCGTGCCCGGCTGTGCCAAATATCGGCGCACATGCTCGATGGAGCTGGACCCGTCCGATCCACTGAACTTTGTGAAGTCGGGAGCCGATATTTGGGTGGCAGCGGGATCAGTTCGTAGCTTGTTGGGGTACGGCTTGGTGTAGCCGAACGCCTTCCTTTTCGGCATCATGCCGAACTGATCTTTCAGAATTGCACAAATCTGATCCGCCGAGATGGCTGAAGGTGTCGAACCACGAAGATTCGCCGGGGTGGCATACTTGACCAGCCATGCTTGTTTTTCCGGTTCTAAGCCAAGCTGCAGGAGCTGGGCTTTGGAGGTTCGTCGGGGCGGCGTACTTAGTCAGCCACGGCTGCTTCTCAGGATCGGCTCCTGACGTTCCTCCTGCCGTTCCAGAGGCCGCTGTTATTGTAGCCTGGTTCGAGAGTGCCAAGGCGTTGCTGTCTGGTACGTATGCGCACGCGTATCCGTGCGGGACCTCCTTAGGTGGCTCGAGGCAGGAGTTGGTAGTCACTAGGATCACCACCAATCTTGTAGACGACGTATGCCGATGAGTTCGGCAGTTCCGGTGCTTGCCCATGCGAACGGGCTGGGGGCTGGAGCGGCATCTCTCCTTTGAAAGTCCCCAGAGCCGGTCCCGACGGGGAGTACCGGTGACTCATGATTTCTCGAACGACGCGCGAGCGACACGCTCCAAGGTGTTCACCGGGCTCTCGAGTGGCGGTGCGGCGAATGAGCCACCATGTAGTTGATCTCTGCCGCGGCGACCTGGTGCGTTCTTCGACGGGGCGGACAGGTCCACTCCATCGAGCGCGCCTTCGGGTGTGAAACCCTTCCACCCGACGCCATGGGAGCGGGTTCGGTGGAAAGAGCCGATGAGTTCGGCTTCGAGGGTTGCCTTGATCTCGTCATGCTTCCTCTTGAGCTCATCGAGCGAGATCCGCGTACGTGACCGGAGTGTCTTCCGCCATCTTGGATGTAGATGGCGATGTCGTGGATGTCGTCGGTCGTCCCACCGGGCGTGCCGAGAATGTGTTGACGTCGAAACCCACCGGCGGGTAGAGACGGGCAACACCGTAGAGCCGGGAACAACTAGGGCTGCGGCTGGCCCTAGTCCCTCCGAGCGACGGCCCGCAAAGCCTTCGGTCGCACGCACCGATGTTTATCACAAGGGCGTGCCACCTGACCTATACCTGGTCGGGAAGGTGTGGATGATGCCTCGCTTAGTTTCCTGCGGGGGCACACACGTAAACGTTAAATACGAGCCTCGATCGGCTCTCAGGTTATCCTGTGAATCGGCTCAAAGAGCCGATCCACCCATGATTCGGACGAGGTGTCCGAATATATGGTGGTCCTGCTTGATCAAGGTAAAGCTAATGAGATCTACGACGATGTGGGGTTCTCACCGCATAATCGGATCATCCTACTCCAGAGTTGGGCCTCGCGGCCACGCACGGTGATCGTAAGCCGATCCTAAACAAGGCCTAAAAACCAACACGAGGTTGATCCTCGGAACATCCTGCTTAGGGCCAACGAACGACACCCTACGTGCCGCTGGATCCTCCACCCTTCGTAAGGCCTAACTATTGCGGATATTAAACTAATCCTTGTAGAACAAGGAGCAATCGTAACGGATCGGATCTACCAAACTATGATCAAGCGGGGTGCCGCCCCTACGCCTAAGATAGGCGTAAGGGCGGCTAGACATGCAAGGGTTGCACTACGAAAGCATGCGGCATGAAGAACAATGCTAACCCTAACATGTCTAAGATAACTACGTTGCTCGCCATCAAAAAGGCTTCGGTACGAGCAACGCGTGAACAACGTAGGCAGGCTTGTGCTGCCTAGATCGCAAGATGCGATCTAGGCAGCATGATGCTACCGGTAGAAACCCTCGAGACGAAGGGGTTGGCGATGCGCCGAGATTTGTTTGTGGTTGAACGTTGGTTGTTGTTTATTCCATAAACCCTAGGTACATATTTATAGTCCAGGCGGACTTTCTAATGTGGGCGTGCACTAAACCGTGCACGAGTAAGATTCTATCTCTAAACTAAGATGCGATCTAATATGTTACAGATACACGGGCAATTAAGCCCAACTTGGTATAAAAGGCCGATCCACGTATTCCTTCTATATATTTCTTCAAACCCATCTTGATCGCGGCCCACCTCTGACTCGGTCAAATTCTGGTGATAACAGATCTTAAAGCAGCAATACCATGTCTTTTATAAAGTACAGCCTTGAGATATTTACTGTTTGATGAAAGCAATGGTCTAGGTTGACGGCTATGAGAAGATGCATCAGAAGAAATATCAGAAGTTTTTGTGGGCCTCACTTCTAATGAAGATTGCTTCATCACAAGCTGCATTCGATAATAATGCAAAAAGAGTTAAACGATGAACTATGCAAACATTTATTATGCAATGTAGATATAAGATAATAACAAGTTGCATAAATAAGACAATGTATGGAACTTGTACTAAGCACAAACTTACATCATAATGTTGCACGGGGTCGCTACGGATCCTTTTTTGGCGACTATCTTCTAATGATGATTGCTTCATTAAAGCGCATTACGGTAACATTGCAAACATAGTTACAACAATTAACTATTCAAACATGTATTACGCAATGTAGAGATCGGATAACGACATGTAGCAGAAATAAGCACAAGATAAGATAAGATGCATGTACTAAGCACATACTGGCTCGCTGCAGGTCCTTCTCTTGCATGCACTAGTCGTAGTCAACATGCCTGTCATTTTAGGTTCAGCCATCAAGTGAAATGCTAATCCTCCTGCTCCATTGTCCTTAATCTGTGTTTAGATATCACATTTAAGACCAAGTTAGCTGGTTTCAAATAACAAAAAACTTGAGCTGCCAAATGAATAAGCCAATATTTACCAGATATCGGATTAAAACCAACTAGATGTTGCTTTGCATGAGATAAGAATTTCGGATATTTAGATTTAGAGTAGGGTAATGCCAAGGTTTTCCACATAAAGTAAGCTGGCATTAAGAATGACCAAATGTCGAGGTTCAAATCACCTTCGCAGTTTCTCCAAGAAAAGCATATCAAATAGGCGAAACATAGTAAAGCATGAATGGCATTGCTATGGCAGGGTTCCAAGTGTTAATCTCTTGCATAAGGAACAATGCATATAGGTTATAGATAATAACGGAAGTAAGCGCCAAAATTACCAACCAAGAACTCAGATTCCAACCTTCCCTAGCGTCCCCGCTGTTAATGTTGGATGTTCTAATAAGTGGTTCGCATGATCAATCCCTAGGAAAAATAACATTGACAAGTCGAGTCTATGATAATACAAAGACCAGACATGCACGCAGCAATAACTATATAAGCTAAAGATGAGGTATAATAGAAAGCAGATTGGAAATGCACATAGCATGATTATAAAAGCAGTGTGAGAATAGCAGACACGAGAAAACAGCTAGCAGCTAGCGGTGAGCTAATGACGTGGTATAAGAACAAGCGGATTGGAAATGCCCATAGCATGACTATAAAAGCGATGCGACAATAGCATGCGGTACAAAAACAGTTAGCGAGCAAATGAATGGGTATAAGGCTATAAATATGTGGATGCACACGGGTGTCAGTAGAATGAACGGGATGGTAGCGACCGGATAATGCTTGTGTGCTGTACAATATTTAAACAAACTTCATGCGAAGCAACACATCAAGAAAGGTAACGGCATATGAGATCACGCAAATAACTACACAAAACATGGCTAAAGAAACACCGCGATCTAACGGGCCAGCGTACTAACCAAGGCTGCGGCGGGGTGGACGGGGCGGCAACTTGCATTCCGGCGGCGGCGAACGCGGGAGACGATGAATCGACCCTGTTTCGGTAGAAGCGGGCGTTAGTGAAGCAGATCTGGTTGGGCTGGCAAGGGATTCGGTGAAGTTGATACGGCCGCTGCGCCGAGGTAGTCGGTGGCGAGGTCGGCGGTGAAGCGGATCCGTCGGTGGCGAGGTCGGCGGTGAAGCAGATCCGTCGGTGGCGAGGTCGGCGATGAAGCGGATCCGTCGGTGACGAGGGCGGCGGGGGAGCGGATCGGGTGGGTGGACAGCCAACACGATCAAGGCTACGGCTGTGGAGGAGTATGCCGGCGGCGAAGCGGATCTAGTGCTGTAGAGAGTCGAGCTTTGGCGTGTGAGAGTATTTTTGAGCTAATGGGGCGAATGGTTGGTGGGTGGGTGTGGGCACTGTGGGGAGGGTTCGGGATCTAGGCAAGATATTTCATTGTTACCGAATGAGCCCTCCATGGTCGGTGGGTTGTAGCTTCGGACCAGGGTTAAAAGGGTAAAACTGGTCACGGGATTTTCGAATGGATGCGGCGGGATGATTTGGTGCGCGGCCGAAATTTTCAGTTTCAAGCTACGAGCAGAACGACAAAAATAATGTTCTTCCCCAGGGAGCTCTCATTTCTTCCTCTTCTCTTTCTCTCTCGAGTCTTTCCCACTCCCCCGGCTCCTCTCCCCCTTCTCTCCGGCGGCCTCGCCGGCGGAGACGAGGCCGACTTCTCTCTGTATATTGTACACCCTCCGAACTAAATTAATTGATTCAACTTTCCTTAGACGTGTATGTATCTAGAGTAAAAACATGTGTGGATACATCCATATTTAGATAAGCAAAGTTGAGTCGGCTAATTTGGATCCGAGGGAGTTAGTGTTGTTGTAAGCTTAGATCCGAGTGTTTCCCATGAGCGAGAATGGCGCAATGGAGTCGGGGATCTCGTCATCGGCTTCGGATCCGGCCTGTGGTGAATCGGCGGATCTTGCCGGCCAAACCCCGATCCGGTGCCATCAATGTGATGGCGCTAACGGTGAGGCTTGCTTTGGTCGGTGCTTCGGATGCGGCCAATGGGGAAGTCAAGCTGCTAAAGTTCACAAGCTCGGGGCATACGACGGCGTCATCCGTCTTGCCCGTGCACATCTTGGCCTTTCAGCGGCCCTTCTCAGAGCCAATATGCCGTTGTTGAGGCCCTTCTTCTCCTTCGTCCTGGCGACTACCGGCGACACCGTCCCAAGTGGTGCGTCCCCGGCGACGGAGTTGCTTGGAAAGGATGCGGAGCGAGAGATCGATGTGCGGTCGAGAAGGACTCGATTGATTTTCTTCTATATGTTTTCGGGTCCTTTTTGTAAAGTTGCGGGTTCTATTAGTTATTGTCTAGTACTTTTAGTCCTCTATATAATTTTTTGGACTAGTTTCCATTGGCA
>NC_061512.1:21952881-21994802 GCF_022539505.1 Lolium rigidum | reverse complement strand
GCCTTCACTACCTTCTAGGGTCCGTCCTTTTCTAATTAGGGCACCTTCCTCCGCTCGTATAACCTATCAAGATTTATTTTCCTTTTACACAAGATCATATGAAGATTGCCAACTTCGGCGTCTTCACGCCACATGGTTGTCAGAGGTGATTGAACACAAGATGAACTTTGTTGTCTGGACCATGTTTATCCAAGAATTTCCTTATTGCAGTTGGATCTCTAACACCTTTCTTCTTCTTCCCTTTGTAGCACAATTCAAGTTACTTTGAAATTAGTAATGTAGTTTGTTTCACACAAAAATTATTGTTGTTTGTTTCATACCACGTACCACATCACGTCCATCTGGGCGTCTAGCACCACTAATGGTCAGGAACACGCAGGTCCATATATCGTGAGGAGGGAGTCGGCGAGCTCCATGGTGGCGAGTACACCGGTGATAGTAAAACCTATATGCCGCATGCCGTCGTCGAAGCCACGCGCTGGGCACCTGGGCCGCGCCGCCCTAGCGTGGCGCCGCCTCGTGGCCCCACTTCGTAAGTCCTCCGGTCTTCTGGAAGCTTCGTGGAAAAATAGGCCCCTGGGCGTTGATTTCGTCCAATTCCGAGAATATTTCCTTACTAGGATTTCTGAAACCAAAAACAGCAGAAAACAAGAACTGGCTCTTCGGCATCTCGTCAATAGGTTAGTGCCGGAACATGCATAAATATGACATATAATGTGTATAAAACATGTGAGTATCATCATAAAAGTAGCATGGAACATAAAAAATTATAGATACGTTTGAGACGTATCAGGGACAAAGGGTCCCCTTGCCGCAATCCTTTCTTTGTTTGAAAATAATGACCAGTGTCATCATTTACCTTTACTCCAACACCCCCCCTTGCACAAATTGCTGAATTAAGCTACACCATTCGGTGGCAAAACCTTTCATTCTCAAGGTTTGATGTAAAAAGGACCACTTAACTTTTTCATATGCTTTTTCGAAATCAATCTTAAACAACACCCCATCTAATTTCTTAGCGTGGAGCTCATGAATCGTTTCATGGAGAATGACTACCCCTTCTAAAATATTACGACCCGGCATAAAGGCAGTTTGTGTCGGTCTAATAACCTTTGGGGCAATCCCCGTTATTCTATTTGTTTCGATCTTTGTAAATTTTTTGAAACACACATTTAGTAAGCAAATGGGTCTATATTGTTGTATCTGTACCACATCTACTTTCTTGGGTAACAAAGTAATAACACCAAAATTGAGATTGTAAAGAGACAAATCTCCTATGCTAAACTCGTTAAAACATGCCATTAAGTCAAACTTTAATACTTCCCAGAACTTTTGATAAAACTCCGCCGGAAAGCCATCAGGACCGGCTGTTTTATTATGTTTCATATGTGAGATTGCCTCAAAGACCTCCTCTTCAGTAAAATGAGTTGTTAAAATCTCATTTTCATTAGGTGAAATCTGCGGAATATCATGCACCATTCCTTCTAATAAAGAAATGTTGGTCGGCTTTGGTGGTCCAAATAATTTTTTATAAAATTTGGTGATGTACACCTTAAGGTTATCCTCTCAAACAATTGTCCCTTCTTGTTGTTCCAATTGAAAAAAAATCTTCTTTCAATGTTTACCATTTGCAATCAAATGGAAATACCTCGTATTATCCCCCCCTTCTTGGATATGCTTAACTTTCGCGCGTTGAGCCCACTTCGATTCTTCCTCTCGTCCTAATTTATTCAAACCCTCATTTTCTTTTTTAAGTTCTTCTCTTTCTTGCGGACCCAAAAGGTTTGTTTCCGCTTTTATATCAAAATGGTCTATAATGGCTAATAGTCTCTCTTTCTCCTTTTTGTATTTCCCACTTTGATTTTTTGCCCACCCTTTGAGGAACTTCGAATATGCCTTAATTTATTCAACCAAACATCTATGGGATTCATTCCATTCACTACCGAATTCCACTCCTTCTCTATCATCTGAAAAAGCCCTCCTATTTTAACCAATGTAACTCAAAAGAAAATTTTGATATGTTACCCATATGTGCTTGAACCCCTGAGTCAATAAGAATCGGTGTATGATCAGACTCCGTCCTTGTTAATGCACGAACAGTTACTAAAGAAAATTTCTGTTTCCAAGAGATGGATGCTAGAACTCTATCTAACTTCTCATAAGTAGGTTAGCCGACGAGTCATTCTCGTGTTTGTACAAACTCGGGTTACAATCTTGGAGTGGCGAACCTATGTTGGGGCAAAAGAGGGCCATGGCCCGCCCAACCCTAGGTATTTTAGCCTATATACTTGTAAAGTTTACCCCAACCTATTTACTCATCTTCAGTGTATTGGCCCGCCCAACATTTTGGGGCTAGTTCCGCCGCTGAATCTTGCCATAAAATCGGTTACCTAGTGGGCAGTGTCGGGTGCTAGTCTGAGTCCAACACAGTGGTTGAGTCCCACTACTCTATGTTACTTTCCAATGTGACTAGTTTGAGTCTAACATAGTAGCTATCACTATTATGTGATGGTGGTTACTGGTTCTAGCCCGGAGACAACCCCCACCTACTTAACCTCTCACCCATTTGTGAATTCCACGTCGTTTGTGCACTTCCAATCAGCGGGCTCTCTTTGTTCTACTTTGGCACAACCGTAGTGTTGAGATATTTCTCGAGGACCATGCAACCTTGATAGAAGTTCTATGCTCAGGAGGAAGTATTGCATTGATGCACTATTCAACTATTTTAAAGTCCAAACTAGCAGAGATGTAACAAATGGTTGTGTCTTACTCTAAAGAATTGTATACTCGTGATCCGTCAATGAATTACGATGGGTTGGCTAATATGACTTTGGAACAAATTTCCGGTGACATGAATACGCAACCGTGTAAGGAGCTTTCTAATGAGGAGATTAGCGATGCTTTATTCCACATTGATCCTAAATTAAGGCGCTGGACCTAATGGCTTCCCTACACAGTTTTACCAGCAGAATTGGGAGCTGAAGTGTGATGATATTATACTTGCGGTAAAATGTTTCTTTGATACTGGGTTCATGCCAGAGGGTATCAATGACACTTCAATTTTTTTAATTTCGGAGTTGAAGGATTATAGTCTCATTGGAGTATGCAATGTTTTGTACAAGATTGTGTCGAAGTGCCTTGGAAATCGACTTCGACCAATATTGGGAGATGTGATTTCTTAAAATCAGAGTGCTTATACACCGGGGCGAATGATTACTGACAATGCACTTTGTGCGTTTGAGTGGATGAATTTCATGGAGCATGCTACCTCCACTGGTTCCTTTTTTTTGTTCATATAAAAGTGATTAAGCCTTATGATAGGATTGATTGGCATTGTTTGAAGAGTACAATTTATAAAATGAGTTTCTCTCATTGGTTGGTGCAAATGTGCAATGGATCATGACATATGTTACGATGGTGAGATATTCACTAAAATTCAGTGGAACTCTCTATTGGAAGTATTTTCTCCAACTCGTGTCCTATGTCAAGGGGATCCTCTTTCTACTCTTTTGTTCATGTTTGTGGCAGATGGTTTGTCAACACTTTCAACTTAACTTCGTACTCCATGTGTTGTACGCTCGACACACGGTGTAGGTTCATCATTACCGCATCTCCTAGCTTGGCAACGTTTGCCTTTCCTGAAGGTTGTATGTCATACCATTATAAGGTCTGGGCTGAATATTGTCGGCTCTCCACTGAACTAAAGGTAAGGCACATATGGATTCACCAGTAGCACGTAAGTAGAGTAAATAGTAAGAGTAGTTGGTATGGGGGCCAGTCCATCCCGCACCCAAACTATTAACTCTGTTAGTGAATTGGTGAATCACACCATCTAACACTCGGGTCATGCTCACTCGCGTTATTGAAAGACCGGGTTGAATCCCAATTGAACTACCTACAAAGCACTGCAGAACTACACTACAGTTGTTGCATAAACCACATAGTTTGGCACGTCCTTGGAAAAACACTGAGATCTACCGGTCTCCGAAAAAAAAACCCGGATAGGTTGGCTAATCATGGGAAAGTAACCGAGAAGGGTTGTGCTAGCACCGAAAAAAACATTGGGGAAAGGTATGTACCTGTGACCCCATCTGAAAATCCATGAGAAGAAGTTGGTGGTGTGGTGTGGATCCCTGCCCTTATCAAAGTAGAAGAATCTCCAACAGACTGTTGTTGTGAAGGTATGGTGGGTGGAGCTGGTAGCTGAAGCGGAGTGTATGGAGCTGGAAGTGGAGTTGCCTGCCAGTGATAGCCTGTTGGCGGAGGTGAGAACTGAGGAGGAACATTCATCATTTGGACTGACCCATGCGAAGAGATAATCCCTTGATTTGCATGATGAGATGAACCTTCTAGAGAAGGAGTGATTGGCTGCCACTTAATGATGGAATTAGGATTCTTTTTGCAAACAAGGCTCATGTGACCAGACTTGCCACATTGGTTACAAGAACCAGAAAAGTCACACTCTCGGGCACGGTGATTTTGCCCACACCTGAAGCATATCATGCCCTGCCCTGGAATGGGGCGCATGAATTGGCTCTTTGTGTGAAAGGGCGGTGAAGAAAGTTGGGACATGGTTTCAGGTGTTGGCTGAGATTGTTGATCTGGCTTAGACTTCTTGAAAGGAGGTTGCTTAGTAAGCTCAGCACCTTGTTGATGACTCCTCTTTTGCCCACTACTTGTGCCTCTACTGCGAGCTGTCTCTGCCTCGGTGAGCTGAATCTGTAACTCTATCCCCCTAGCCTGCTCAACCACAGTGAAATAGTCTTTTGGTCGGTTTGCTCCCATGACATGTCTATATTCAGAATTAAGCCCTTCAAAGAATCTCCGAGCTTTTTCAAGCTCATTTTGATTTATATGGTCGACAAAGTGAACAATCCTACTAAACTCGGCATCATACTCATCCACGGTCTTGTTCCCTTGCTTAATATTCCTTAGGGCAACATCCATCTTCTCCCAGAATGAAGCTGGGTAGTACTTTGCAGTAAATTGTTTAACGAAAAGGTCCCATGTAAGCGCTCCATGAGCTGGTATCCAAGCTTTACGGGCTCCTTCCCACCAAATATCCGCGAGGCCCTTCAGCTGAAAAGCTACATAAACGACTCTATCTTCCGGTGTCATTACCAAGGCATCCATATATTTCTCCATGGTGCGAAGCCAACTTGAAGCATCCATCGGTGTCCCTGATCCCTCAAACTTGTCCAACTTCATATCCAGCCACTTAGTGAGCGTCATGTCTGAAGCACCACGTCCATCACTATTAGCAGATTGGCTCATTTCCCCATCGCTGTGGTGACTCTGCTCAGCCACTTAGGTTCGATGGCTACACTGTATGCTTAACTTTACTTGTCCTCTTTTCTGTGACATTGTCTTACCTGAATTGCGCGCACAGTCGCACACATGTCCTATTCATTCAGCTGTATTTGTGCCTTTGGGCCTGCTCAAACACCATTTTTTGTGAGGACAATGCTCAAACACCATTTCAGAGGTTAAAAAGAGCGATGAGCTATTGACTATATGGCAGTGGAAGATTCATTGATATATGTTAATACTGAACTTGCCCTTTCCATGTGCTTGATCATGATATCTCGAGCAGACTTGGACATATAGTTTTGTTGGCATATGCAGCTGAACTATATGAAGCTAATATAATTATGTTTGCTGAACAAAATGACGTTATTCTATTTCTTTATTTATTGCATTGGCTAGCACTGTATTAATGCAAAATCTGTTCAAGTCTTACCTGTACTCCATCCTGCAGGAGGAGTTCCAAAGATTCTGCAACGAGATAGAAGTAAATTTCTTGAGCAATACGTCCCTCACAATGTTGCAAGATTGTGAACACACTTTTGGACTCAGCATAATCAGTTCAAGTTTCTTAACACCTGTGATAAATGTTGCGATTAGTGGAAGCATCTTTAGACGTGTAATGCCAGTTGTTTTAGGTTGCTGCTGCTCTTGGCAAGGTAGATCAGTTTGTTGAACAACAAAATATGAATGTTTTATCTGCAGACAAGTCAGAGCCGTTTCCTTTGCCTTTGAGACCCTGTTGCGGGATTTCTGGGTTCTAAATAGTGTTAAGTTTCCTCAGAAATATGATCACGCAAATAGGCTGGCTAGGATTGCAGTAAATACTCTCTTCTCCTGATTTATCCTTTGTTCAGAATTACACAATATAGTTAACTTGGGATGAAAGCTTGTTCAGTTATAAACCTATACAAATTCATGAACATGATCTTTCTGGAAGTTCAGGTAAAGAAAATTATCAGTTCTGATCCCTGAACAAATTAGCGTATTGTCAGTTCTGATCCCTGAACAAATTAGGAAACCAATTTCCCTCGAAAGTGCAGTGTGTTTCCTTGATCCTTACACTTTTTCACGGAATCTCATTTTGTATGACAGACAGTCAGGGGCGGTGCTGACACTTCATTGGTAAACCCCCATCTGTACAAGTAGAAATCTCCTTATATACTCTTCTCCGAAACAAACAATTTCAGTTTTATAAAATTTAATCTTAACAGCAGATAAATATTTTAAACAGAAACAAAACAATGCGATAAATACATATACTAAAGTATTACAAACACCCGCAATAAAACATGTGAAATTGTTTGCCACTTGAAGCGTTGATGACACTCACACTCATAGGATGCTACACGATCATCAAAATAAACAAAAGGGAATTAAAAACAAGGGACGCCGCTATGGCTATCTCCAACCCAACAAAGGCAGCTAGGATAGGCAAGCTCGGATCGTAGGTGGCCACGGCAGTTTGTACGCGTACGCGTACTCCTGTACGTGGGGCTGGCCGATCAACACGTCCGGCAAGACGGACAATGAGAGCTTGGCGGCCTCCTTGTCGAGAGCAAGAACACCATTTTGAACCGTCCAAGACGCAAGTGGCTCTCCGTGCCGCCAGCGAACATGGCCTGCCCGTTTGCCGTCCAGTAGTCGTTGCCGTAAATAATAGTGGTGCCACGCGTGGCACAAGAGGTCCAGCGGCCGCCGCCAGCGGACGAGAACACACATGCCCTGACAACACAATTACGTTGGAGCACGCACTCACCCTTGTTAGATGTATATATTTGTCTATTGTATTTTCTCCATATGTTAGGGGGTTTTCTGCATATGTGCACCTGTACATGTACTATATATTGTGGCCTTTGGCCCCTGGTAATACAACAAGTATATTGCTCTAACATGGTATCAGAGCTTTAGGTTAGCTCCTCCTCCATCGCAGCCGCCGCCGCCGCCCGCCCCGGCATCTTGCCGCCGCGACCCGGCCGCCGCCGCTGCCTTTTCCTGTCCGCCCTCTACTCGGTCGTCGCCCGACGCTGCCGACCGCGTCTTCTTCTCCCCTGCACCCGTGCGCCTCCGTGCAGCCTCGTCGCCGTCCGTCTGCTCCGGCCACCGCCGCTCCGCCGCCGACCCCGTCTGCTCCGGCCACCGCCGCCGGCCCCGTCTGCCGATTCCGCTCGGGAGGCCGCCGGCCCCGTCTGCTCCGGCCATAACCGCTCCGCCGCCGGCCCCGCCTGCTCCGGCCTCCGCCGCCGGCCCTCACCTCCCCCGGCCGGTCCTCTCCCGCGGCCGGCCAGTGCTGCCCCGCCTGCCCCGCCCGCCGCTGCTCTTCGTCGCTTCGAGTCTGAGAACGCGTGGAGTTTCTCTCGCTCGATCTGATCTGTTTAAGAAAAAAAAAGCAAAAAAAAAAAAACATACTGTCGTCGGCTATGTCTTCTTCCGCTGATCCCGCCTTATTTTTGGGCCTCCCCTCGGTACTTGGTATTTGCCCGCTGCCTCCGTGTCTGACGGCTAGCCATTCTTCGTCGCCGTTTGCAGCCTCTTCATGCGGCTCTGCCCGCGCTTCACCGACTCCGTCTACGTCGGCTTGCCGCTCTACATCGACTTTTGCGGCCTCTTCATGCGGCTCTGCCCGCGTTTCGCCGACTTTGTCTACATCGGCCCGTCGCTCTACATTGACTTTTGCGGCCTCCTCCCGCGGTTATGGCCGCGCTTCATCGACTCCGTATGCGTCGGCCTGCCGCTCTACATCGACTTTCGCGGCCTGCTCACATGGTTATGACCGCGCTTTGCCGACTCTGTCTTCATCGGCGTGTTGCTCTCCGTCGCCCCCTTTGGTGTCCTCTGTGCGTGTGGATGATAGCTCCTCGTCCGCACCTGATTGTACGTCGACCTCTTCAGTCGCGTCCCTCTCTGGGCATGAGATAGCGCAGCTTCACTGCCTGCTTGATGCTTGGGATTCCAGTTTACGTCAGCAGCCTCGCGGTCCGAGTCTCCGCCCTCGCTCTCATTGCACCTACTGTGGCAAGGTTGGCCACACTTCCTCCACCTGCTGGACATGGGATCCCAGTTTACGTCAGCAGTTCCAGGATCGTCAGCAGGCTGTCTCTTCAGGATCTTCTGCAGTTGCACTCTCTGATCAGGACATTCTCAGGGGTCTTCGTGGTCTGCTCGCTACTCCAGACTCTTCCTCGCCGGGCGCTGCTGGTTCTGTGACTGGCTCTTCTGGCACTGCGCGACCACCTCTTTCTACATAGTTAGGTACGTTCCCATGGTATCTGGGTTCTGGAGCTTCCTTTCATATGACATCTGAGTCTTCTATTCTGTCTGCTCTTCGGTCTCTTATTTCTCCTGTCCGTGTTGTCACGGCTGATGGTACCTCTATTCCTGTTTCTAGTACAGGCACCCTTTCTACTCCCTCTTTCTCTGTCCCCGATGTTTCTCATGTTCCTCACCTTCAGATGAACCTTTTCTTTGCTAGCCAACTCACCGATTCTGGTTGTCGCGTCATTCTTGACGCTGAGTCTTGTGCGGTTCAGGATCGTCGCACACATGCCCTGGTTGGAGCTGGCCCTCGTAGCCGTCAGTCTCCGGGGCTTTGGGAGTTAGACTGGCTTCGTGTTCCTTCCGCTGCCACTTCATCTCGCGGCTCTCCTCCGGTTGTTGCCTCCGTCACCGGCTCCTTTCAGCGAAGTGGCATCATCGTCTTGGTCACCTTTGTGACTCTCGCCTGTTGTCTTTGGTTCATCGTGGCCTTCCGGGGTCCGTCTCCGGAGATGGGTTGTTACACTCGTCGTGGTTGTAGGTTAGGCAAACAGATTCAGCTTCCCTATCCTACTAGTGTGTCTGTCTCTCAGCGACCGTTCGATTTAGTCCATTCAGATGTTTGGGGTCCGGCTCCCTTCGCTTCGGAAGGGGGCCATCGATACTATATCTTATTCATTGATAATTTTTCTGAAGGAGATATGCCCTCGAGGCAATAATAAAGTGGTTATTATTTATATCTCTATGTTTATGATAAATGTTTATATATCATGCTATAATTGTATTAACCGAAACATTAGTACATGTGTGATATGTAGACAACAAGAAGTCCCTAGTATGCCTCTTAAACTAGCTTGTTGATTAATGGATGATTAGTTTCATAATCATGAACATTGGATGTTATTAATAACAAGGTTATATCATTATATGAATGATGTAATGGACACACCCAATTAAGCGTAGCATAAGATCTCGTCATTAAGTTATTTGCTATAAGCTTTCGATACATAGTTACCTAGTCCTTATGACCATAAGATCATGTAAATCACTTATACCGGAAAGGTACTTTGATTACATCAAACGCCACTGCGTAAATGGGTGGTTATAAAGTTGGGATTAAGTATCCGGAAAGTATGAGTTGAGGCATATGGATCAACAGTGGGATTTGTCCATCCCGATGACGGATAGATATACTCTGGGCCCTCTCGGTGGAATGTCGTCTAATGTCTTGCAAGCATATGAATAAGTTCATAAGAGACCACATACCACAGTACGAGTAAAGAGTACTTGTCAGGAGACGAGGTTGAACAAGGTATGTAGTGATACCGAAGATCAAACCTCGGACAAGTAAAATATCGCGTGACAAAGGGAATTGGTATTGTATGTGAATGGTTCATTCGATCACTAAAGTCATCGTTGAATATGTGGGAGCCATTATGGATCTCCAGATCCCGCTATTGGTTATTGGTCGGAGTGAGTACTCAACCATGTCCGCATAGTTCACGAACCGTAGGGTGACACACTTAAAGTTGGATGTTGAAATGGTAGAACTTGAATATGGAATGGAGTTCGAATATTTGTTCGGAGTCCCGGATGAGATCCCGGACATCACGAGGAGTTCCGGAATGGTCCGGAGAATAAGATTCATATATAGGATGTCATTTTTATGTGAATTAAAATGACGCGGAAGGTTCTATGGAAGGTTCTAGAAGGTTCTAGAAAAGTCCGGAAGAAACCACCAAGGAAGGTGGAGTCCACATGGGACTCCACCTCCATGGCCGGCTAACCCTAGTGGGGGTGGAGTCCCAAGTGGACTCCCCCTTAGGGGGCCGGCCACTCCCCCATATGGGAGGTGGAACTCCCACCTCTAGTGGGAGTCCTAGCTTGGGTAGGTTTCCCCACCATATGGAAGGTTTTTGGTTCGGGTCTTATTCGAAGACTTGGAGACCAACACTTTGGGTTCCACCTATATAATGAGGGGCCAAGGGGAGGGGGCCGGCCACCCAAGAACCACCAAGGTGGCCGCACCCCTTAGTGGCCGGCGCCCCCCTCTCCCGAAACCCTAGCGGCCTCTCTCCTCCACCACGTCCCGCACGCTTAGCGAAGCTCCACCAGACTTCTCCACCACCGCCGACACCACGCCGTCGTGCTATCGGATTCAAGAGGAGCTACTACTTCCGCTGCCCGCTGGAACGGGGAGGTGGACGTCGTCTTCATCAACAACCGAACGTGTGACCGAGTACGGAGGTGCTGTCCGTTCGTGGCGCCGTGATCAAGATCTTCTACGCGCTTTTGCAAGCGGCAAGTGAACGTCTACCGCAGCAACAAGAGCCTCATCTTGTAGGCTTTGGAATCTCTTCAAGGGTGAGACTCGATAATCCCCTCGTTGCTACCGTCTTCTAGATTGCATCTTGGCTTGGATTGTGTGTTTGCGGTAGGAAAATTTTTGTTTTCTATGCAACGTTATCCGACATTTTCACGGTACTCCTGGGTGTTTTTCATGCGCTCTCGCAGTGAGGTGCTCTCTATTTATCAGCGTTTTGCGGCCATGGTCCGCACTCAGTATTCCTCACCCATTCGCGTGTTCCGTGCTGATTCTGCTGGTGAGTATATCTCTCAAGCACCTTCGTGGTGTCCTTGCTGAGGAGGGCACCCTCGCTCAGTTTTCTTGTCCCGGCGCGCATGCTCAAAATGGCGTCGCCGAGCGTAAGCATCATCATCTTCTTGAGACCACCCGTGCTATGATGATTGCCTCTTCTCTTCCGCCACATTTCTGGGCTGAGGATGTCGCTACGTCGGCCCACCTCATTAACATTCAGCCTTCCGCTGCTCTACAGGGTGGCATTACTCTCGAGCGTCTCTCTGGTGTTTCTCCAGACTACTCGACTCTTTATTCATTTGGTTGCGTCTGCTATGTCCTTCTGCCTCCTCGCGAACGCACTGATACGTCTCCGACGTATCGATAATTTCTTATGTTCTATGCCATATTATTGATGATACCTACATGTTTTATGCACACTTTATGTCATATTCGTGCATTTTCTGGAACTAACCTACTAACAAGATGCCGAAGTGCCGCTTCTCGTTTTCTGCTGTTTTTGGTTTCGAAATCCTAGTAACGAAATATTCTCGGAATTGGACGAAACGAAGACCCAGGGGCCTATTTTTCCACGGAGCTTCCGAAGACCGAAGAACATACGAAGTGGGGCCACGAGGTGGCGACACCACATGGCGGTGCGGCCCGGGGGGCCCGCGCCGCCCTATGGTGTGGCCCCCTCGTCGGGCCCCCGACTCGCCCTTCCGCCTACTTAAAGCCTCCGTCGCGGAACCCCCGATGCGAAAAACCACGATACGGAAAACCTTACCGAGACGCCGCCGCCGCCGATCCCATCTCGGGGGATTCTCGGAGATCTCCTCCGGCACCCCGCCGGAGAGGGGATTCATCTCCCGGAGGACTCTACACCGCCATGGTCGCCTCCGGAGTGATGAGTGAGTAGTTCACCCCTGGACTATGGGTCCATAGCAGTAGCTAGATGGTTGTCTTCTACTCATTGTGCTTCATTGTTGGATCTTGTGAGCTGCCTAACATGATCAAGATCATCTATCTGTAATTCTATATGTTGTGTTTGTCGGGATCCGATGGATAGAGAATACCATGTCATGTTAATTATTAAGTTATTACATATGTGTTGTTTATGATCTTGCATGCTCTCCGTTACTAGTAGAGGCTCTGGCCAAGTTTTTGCTTTTAACTCCAAGAGGGAGTATTTATGCTCGATAGTGGGTTCATGCCCGCATTGACACCGGGACAAGTGATGTAAAGTTCTAAGGTTGTGTTGTGCTCGTTGCCACTAGGGATAAAACATTGGCGCTATGTCCGAGGATGTAGTTGTTGATTACATTACGCACCATACTTAATGCAATTGTCTCGTTGCTTTGCAACTTAATACCGGAAGGGGTTCGGACGATAACTCCGAAGGTGGACTTTTTAGGCATAGATGCGATTGGATGGCGGTCTATGTACTTTGTCGTAATGCCCAATTAAATCTCACTATACTTATCATGTCATGTATGTGCATTGTTATGCCCTCTCTATTTGTCAATTGCCCGACCGTAATTTGTTCACCCAACATGCTTTTATCTTATGGGAGAGACACCTCTAGTGAACTGTGGACCCCGGTCCATTCTTTTAATACTCGAAATACAAATCTGTCGCAATACTTGTTTTATCGTTTTCTCCGCAAACAATCATCTTCCACACAATACGGTTAATCCTTTGTTACAGCAAGCCGGTGAGATTGACAACCTCACTCGTTTCGTTGGGGCAAAGTACTTTGGTTGTGTTGTGCAGGTTCCACGTTGGCGCCGGAATCTCCGGTGTTGCGCCGCACTACATCCCGCCGCCATCAACCTTCAACGTGCTTCTTGACTCCTACTGGTTCGATTAAACCTTGGTTTCTTACTGAGGGAAACTTGCCGCTGTGCGCATCACACCTTCCTCTTGGGGTTCCCAACGGACGTGTCAACTACACGCATCACGCACCAAACTGACCACTCAGTCTGTTGAGTGTGTTTTTCTCGGATACAGTGATGAGCATAAGGGCTATCGCTGTTGGGACCCCGTTGGTCGTCGGATGCGCATCTCTCGTGACGTCACATTTGATGAGACACGTCCCTTCTATCCTCGCCCCACCTCGGGTACTTACCCGGTGGATGATATCTCTTTTCTTCTTTTTCCAGATGCACCCCTGATGTCCCTCCTCCCCTCCCTCCTACTCCCGATGCGCCCCCTTCGGCGCCATCCTCTCGTTCGTCTAGTCCACCTAGTACTCCTCGTTCTCCGGCTTCGGCTCCTTCCGATGCTGTCCCTTCTTCCTCTTCTTCTGATGACTTGTCTTCTGCAGATGAGCTTCCCCATTCCCGTCCTGTTCGTCAGCGTCGTTCTCCAGTTCGTTACTCTCCTAGTCAGTATGGCCTCTCTGTCGTTTCCGAGCCGACTTCTTATCGGGATGCCGAGCGTCATCCTGAATGGCAGCTTGCCATGGCTGAGGAGATCGCTGCGCTTGAGCGCACTGGCACTTGGGATCTTGTTTCTCCCCCTTCTGGTGTTCGTCCCATCACGTGTAAGTGGGTCTATAAAATTAAGACTTGCTCTGATGGATCTCTTGAGTGCTATAAAGCGTGTCTTGTGGCTCGTGGTTTTCAGCAGGAGCACGGTCGTGACTATGATGAGACTTTTGCCCCTGTGGCTCATATGACTACTGTGCGTACCCTTCTTGCTGTTGCTTCTGTTCGCCGCCGGTCCGTCTCCCGGCTTGATGTTCGAATGCTTTTCTTAATGGCGAGTTGAGTGAGGAGGTTTACATGCAGCCTCCTCCCGGGTATTCTGTTCCCGATGGGATGGTTTGTCGTCTTCGACGTTCTCTCTATGGTCTCAAACAGGCCCCTCGTGCCTGGTTTGAGCGCTTCGCCTCTGTCGTCACCGCTGCTGGTTTCTCTCCTAGTCTTCATGATCCAAGCACTTTTCGTTCACACTTCTCCTCGTGGGCGTACTCTTCTTCTTCTCTATGTTGATGATATGATCATTACTGGTGATGATCCTGAGTATATTGCCTTCGTCAAGCCTCGTCTTCGTGATCAGTTTCTTATGACTGATCTTGGTCCTCTTCGCTATTTTCTTGGCATTGAGGTTTCCTCCACTTCTGATGGCTTCTCTATCTCTCAGGAAAAGTACATTCAGGATCTTCTTGCTCGTGCTGCTCTTGGGGATGAGCGCACAGTCGATACTCCTATGGAGCTTAATGTTAAGCTTCGTCCTACTGATGGTGATCCTCTTCCTGATCCCACCCGTTATCGTCATCTTGTTGGGAGTCTTGTTTATCTTGTCTGTCACTCGTCCCGATATTTCTTATCCTGTTCATATTCCGAGTCGGCTTGTCCCAGCTCCTACCACTGTTCACTATAGTCATCTCCTCCGTGTTCTTCGTTATCTTCGTGGCACGATCACTCGTCGCCTTTTCTTTCCCCGTTCCAGCTCTCTCCAGCTCCAAGTGCTATTCGGATGCTACATGGGCGAGTGATCCTACGGATCGTCGTTCGCTTCTCGCTTACTCGTGTGTTTCTTGGTGGTTCGCTTGTTGCTTGGAAGACGAAGAAACAGGTCGCAGTTTCTCGTTCGAGTGTTGAGGCTGAGTTGCGGGCTATGGCTTTGTTGATTGCTGAGGTGACTTGGTTACGGTGGTTGCTTGCAGATTTTGGGGTCTCCGTTACGACACCCACTCCACTTTTGTCCGACAAGTACATGTGCTATCAGTATTGCACGTGATCCGGTCAAGCATGAGCTGACCAAGCATATCAGTGTTGATGCTTTTTACACACGTGCACAAGTACAGGATGATGTTGTTGCGGTTCATTATGTGCCTTCAGATTTGTAGTTGGCGGATTTCTTTACGAAGGCACAGACTAGAGCGCAGCATGATTTCTTACTCTCCAAACTCAGTGTTGTGGATCCACCATGAGTTTGCGGAGGGGGGGGGGGGTGTTAGATGTATATATCTGTCTATTGTAGTTTCCCCATATGTTAGGGGGTTTTCTGCATATGTGCACCTGTACATGTACTATATATTGTGGCCTTTGGCCCTCTGGTAATACAACAAGTATATTGCTCTAACAACCCTGGAGTTTGAAAGGCTGATATATGTGCCTGGAGCCTCGCCGTTGAGGAGGAAGGCACCCAGGAAGTTGCAGCCGTGAAACCACGCCGAGAGAGGGATTGACCTGATGCGCGGCGATCATAGAGGACGAGACGTAATGGTGGTTTTGAGTAGTACTCCTCGTCGAAGAGGAGTACAAGTAGGAGGCCACCTCGAATGTCAGCGAGCTCCCAGCAGAAACTGCGCAACTCCGGCTACGGGAGGAAGTCGAGCGTGAGGTTCCTCGTCCAGCATGGCTGCAATTTGGAGGGAAAGAAGAATGGGTTAAGACCGGGCGGGCGTGAGCTGTATGGGCGCCTGTCAACATGGTAGTGGCCGATGATGTGGAAGGACTGTGCGCCGTGGAGGGAACGGATCACGCGGCCATTGTCCCCTCCGATGATGCGTCTCCAGCGCTTACACGCGCACGCGGATAAGATCAAGAGGCGAGGGGAGGCGTAGGAACACCAGCTCGAGCATGTCGTCCGCTACATTGTCAATTTTGGCCACCGTCGCAGCTCCCGTACGAGCCTTGCGGCGGCGATTGTCCCCCATGACGACCGTGATTGATCACGCGGAACGCATACGTCTGGAAATCGTTGGACAAGAGAACCTCCGGTGTCTCTTCTTTTCTATATTTATCTTCTCGGTAGGTTTTATCTGAAAAAAGAATCTTCTCAGTAGGTACCTAAGGTATTACTCATGGCAAACTATACTAACATGACACGGGTGTTTACCTAGTTTTGTTTTTGAGGGAGACTATTTACCTAGTTTACTACTCCCTCCGGTTCATATTAATAATTGACTCTAATATAGATGTTCTAGATACATTCATATTGAAGTCAATTAATATGAATCGAAGGAATACCAGACTTTATCCAGCTTTACGTTTATATATAGGGACTCAAAAAAAGGAAAATAAAACTGAACTCAGCAAATTCAGTGGACTCCACGTCTGGCAACAAGATTAAAGGCAATATTATTATTTCCAACAGGCCACCCGGCGTTTCTAGTTCCATAGAAAATGGTGGGATATAAAGGGTGGCTGGAGCAATGATACATCTCCGACGTATCGATAATTTCTTATGTTCTATGCCATATTATTGATGATACCTACATGTTTTATGCACACTTTATGTCATATTCGTGCATTTTCTGGAACTAACCTACTAACAAGATGCCGAAGTGCCGGTTCTCGTTTTCTCGCAGTTTTTGGTTTCGAAATCCTAGTAATGAAATATTCTCGGAATTGGACGAAACGAAGACCCGTGGGCCTATTTTTCCACGGAGCTTCCAGAAGACCGAAGAACATACGAAGTGGGGCCACGAGGTGGCGACACCACATGGCGGCGCGGCCCAGGGGGGCCCGCGCCGCCCTATGGTGTGGCCCCCTCGCCAGGCCCCCGACTCTGCCCTTCCGCCTACTTAAAGCCTCCGTCGCGAAACCCCTGAGGCGAAAAACCACGATACGGAAAACCTTACTGAGACGCCGCCGCCGATCCCATCTCGGGGGATTCTGGAGATCTCCTCCGGCACCCTGCCGGAGAGGGGATTCATCTCCCGGAGGACTCTACACCGCCATGGTCGCCTCCGGAGTGATGAGTGAGTAGTTCACCCCTGGACTATGGATCCATAGCAGTAGCTAGATGGTTGTCTTCTCCTCATTGTGCTTCATTGTTGGATCTTGTGAGCTGCCTAACATGATCAAGATCATCTATCCGTAATTCTATATGTTGTGTTTGTCGGGATCCGATGGATAGAGAATACCATGTCATGTTAATTATCAAGTTATTACATATGTGTTGTTTATGATCTTGCATGCTCTCCGTTACTAGTAGAGGCTCTGGCCAAGTTTTTGCTTTTAACTCCAAGAGGGAGTATTTATGCTCGATAGTGGGTTCATGCCCGCATTGACACCGGGACGATGTGATGAAAGTTCTAAGGTTGTGTTGTGCTCGTTGCCACTAGGGATAAAACATTGGCGCTATGTCCGAGGATGTAGTTGTTGATTACATTACGCACCATACTTAATGCAATTGTCTCGTTGTTAGCAACTTAATACCGGAGGGGGTTCGGATGATAACCTCGAAGGTGGACTTTTTGGGCATAGATGCGGTTGGATGGCGGTCTATGTACTTTGTCGTAATGCCCAATTAAATCTCACTATACTTATCATGTCATGTATGTGCATTGTTATGCCCTCTCTATTTGTCAATTGCCCGACTGTAATTTGTTCACCCAACATGCTTTTATCTTATGGGAGAGACACCTCTAGTGAACTGTGGACCCCGGTCCATTCTTTTAATACTGAAATACAAATCTGTCTGCAATACTTGTTTTACTCGTTTTCTCTGCAAACAATCATCTTCCACACAATACGGTTAATCCTTTGTTACAGCAAGCCGGTGAGATTGACAACCTCACTCGTTTCGTTGGGGCAAAGTACTTTGGTTGTGTTGTGCAGGTTCCACGTTGGCGCCGGAATCTCCGGTGTTGCGCCGCACTACATCCCGCCGCCATCAACCTTCAACGTGCTTCTTGACTCCTACTCGGTTCGATTAAACCTTGGTTTCTTATCGAGGGAAACTTGCCGCTGTGCGCATCACACCTTCCTCTTGGGGTTCCCAACGGACGTGTCAACTACACGCATCAAGCAAATTTCTGGCGCCGTTGCCGGGGAGATCAAGACACGCTGCAAGGGGAGTCTCCACTTTTCAATCTCTTTACTTTGTTTTTGTCTTGCTTTATTTTATTTACTACTTTGTTTGCTGCATTATATCAAAACACAAAAAAAATTAGTTGTTAGTTTTACTTTATTTATTGTCTTGTTTGCTATATCAAAAACACAAAAAAATTAGTTTACTTGCATTTACTTTATCTAGTTTGCTTTATTTACTACTGCTAAAATGGCTACCCCTGAAAATACTAAGTTGTGTGACTTCACTAGCACAAATAATAATGATTTCTTATGCACACCTATTGCTCCACCTGCTACTACAGCAGAATTCTTTGAAATTAAACCTGCTTTACTTAATCTTGTTATGCGAGAGCAATTTTCTAGTGTTAGTTCTGATGATGCTGCTGCCCATCTCAATAATTTTGTTGAACTATGTGAAATGCAAAAGTATAAAGATGTAGATGGTGACATTATAAAATTAAAATTGTTTCCTTTCTCATTAAGAGGAAGAGCTAAAGATTGGTTGCTATCTCTGCCTAAGAATAGTATTGATTCATGGACTAAATGCAAGGATGCTTTTATTGGTAGATATTATCCCCCTGCTAAAATTATATCTTTGAGGAGTAGCATAATGAATTTTAAACAATTGGATAATGAAAATGTTGCTCAAGCTTGGGAAAGAATGAAATCTCTCGGTTAAAAATTGCCCAACCCATGGACTGACTACTTGGATGATCATCCAAACCTTCTATGCGGGACTAAATTTTTCTTCGCGGAATTTATTGGATTCAGCTGCTGGAGGTACCTTTATGTCCATCACTCTTGGTGAAGCAACAAAGCTTCTTGATAATATGATGGTTAATTACTCTGAATGGCACACGGAAAGAGCTCCGCAAGGTAAAAAGGTAAATTCTGTTGAAGAATCCTCTTCCTTGAATGATAAGGTTGATGCTATTATGTCTATGCTTGCGAATGATAGGACTAATGTTGATCCTAATAATATTCCACTAGCTTCATTGGTTGCCCAAGAAGAACATGTTGATGTAAACTTCATTAAAAATAATAATTTCAACAACAATGCTTATCGGAACAATTCTAGTAATAACTATAGGCCATATCCTTATAATAATGGTAACGGTTATGCTAATTCTTATGGGAATTCTTGCAACAATAATAGGAATACACCCCCTGGACTTGAAGCCATGCTTAAAGAATTTATTAGTACACAAACTGCTTTTAACAAATCTGTTGAGGAAAAGCTCAATAAAATTGATATTCTTGTTTCTAGAGTTGATAGTCTTGCCTCTGATGTTGATCTTTTGAAATCGAAAGTTATGCCTAATAGGGATATTGAAAATAAAATTGTTACTACAGCAAATGCCATCCAAGTTAGAATTAATGAGAATATAAGATTAATGGCTGAACTGCGTGCTAGGTGGGATAGAGAAGAAAATGAAAAACTAGCTAAAAAGGAAAATGTAGCTAAAGTTTGGACTATTACCACCACTAGCAATGCTAATGATTCACATGTTGCTGCACCTTCTACTATCAATGGTAAAATAATTGGTGTTGGCAATGCTTCTACTCCTAGTGCAAAGCGCGAAAAATTACCTGAAACTGCTAAAACTGCTGAAACTGCTTGTGATAAAACTGCTGAAATTTTTTCCAACCTTGGGGATGATAATCCCATTGCTTTAGATTGTAATGATTTAGATTTTGATGATTGCCACATCTCTGAAGTTATAAAGTTCTTGCAAAAACTTGCTAAGAGTCCCAATGCTAGCGCTATAAATTTGGCTTTCACAAAACATATTACAAATGCTCTCATAAAAGCTAGAGAAGAGAAACTAAAACTTAAAACTTCTATTCCTAGAAAGCTAGAGGATGGTTGGGAGCCCATCATTAAAATGAGAGTCAAATATTTTGATTGTAATGCTTTATGTGATCTTGGTGCAAGTATTTCTGTTTTGCCTAAAAAAGTCTATGATATGCTTGACTTGCCACCATTGAAGAACTGTTATCTGGATGTTGATCTCGCTGATAATGCTAAAAAGAAACCTTTGGGGAAGATTGATAATGTTCATATTATGGTTAACAATAACCTTGTCCCCGTTGATTTTGTTGTCTTGGATATTGAATGCAATGCATCTTGCCCCATTATATTGGGAAGACCTTTTCTTCGAACCGTTGGTGCTACTATTGATATGAAGGAAGGTAATATTAAATATCAATTTCCTCTCAAGAAAGGTATGGAACACTTCCCTAGAAATAGAATGAAGTTACCTTATGATTCTATTATTAGAACAAATTATGATGTTGATGCTTCATCTCTTGATGTTACTTCAGACACACTTTCTGCGCCTAGCTGAAAGGCGTTAAAGAAAAGCGCTTATGGGAGACAACCCATGTTTTTACTCCAGTATTTTTGTTTTATATTTGTGTCTTGGAAGTTGTTTACTACTGTAGCAACCTATCCTTATCTTAGTTTTATGTTTTGTTGTGCCAAGTAAAGTCTTTGATAGAAAAGTAAGTACTAGATTTGGATTACTGCGCAGTTCCAGATTTCTTTGCTGTCACGAATCTGGGTCTATCTCCCTGTTGGTAGCTCAGAAAATTAAGCCAATTTACGAGCATGATCCTCAGATATGTACGCAACTTTCATTCAATTTGAGCATTTTCGTTTGAGCAAGTCTGGTGGCCTAATAAAATCCATCTTTACGGACTGTTCTGTTTTGACAGATTCTGTCTTTTATTTCGCATTGCCTCTTTTGCTATGTTGGATGAATTTCTTTGATCCACTAATGTCCAGTAGCTTTATGCAATGTCCAGAAGTGTTAAAAATGATTGTGTCACCTCTGAATATGTGAATTTTTATTATGCACTAACCCTCTAATGAGTTGTTTCGAGTTTGGTGTGGAGGAAGTTTTCAAGGATCAAGAGAGGAGTATGATGCAATATGATCAAGGAGAGTGAAAGCTCTAAGCTTGGGGATGCCCCGGTGGTTCACCCCTGCATATATTAAGAAGACTCAAGCGTCTAAGCTTGGGGATGCCCAAGGCATCCCCTTCTTCATCGACAACATTATCAGGTTCCTCCCCTGAAACTATATTTTTATTCCGTCACATCTTATGCACTTTGCTTGGAGCGTCAGTTTGTTTTTGTTTTTTATTTTGTTTGAATAAAATGGATCCTAGCATTCACTTTATGGGAGAGAGACACGCTCCGCTGTAGCATATGGACAAATATGTCCTTAGGCTCTACTCATACTATTCATGGCGAAGTTTCTTCTTCGTTAAATTGTTATATGGTTGGAATTGGAAAATGCTACATGTAGTAACTCTAAAATATCTTGGATAATTTGATACTTGGCAATTGTTGTGCTTATGTTTAAGCTCTTGCATCATATACTTTGCACCCAATAATGAAGAAATACTTAGAGCTTGCTAATTTGGTTTGCATATTTGGTTTCTCTAGAGTCTAGATAACATCTAGTATTGAGTTTTGAACAACAAGGAAGATGGTATGGAGTCTTATAATGTTTACCATATGTCTTTTATGTGAGTTTTGCTGTACCGTTCATCCTTGTGTTTGTTTCAAATAACCTTGCTAGCCTAAACCTTGTATCGAGAGGGAATACTTCTCATGCATCCAAAATACTTGAGCCAACCACTATGCCATTTGTGTCCACCATACCTACCTACTACATGGTATTTATCCGCCATTCCAAAGTAAATTGCTTGAGTGCTACCTTTAAAATCCCATCATTTACCTTTGCAATATATAGCTCATGGGACAAATAGCTTAAAAACTATTGTGGTATTGAATATGTACTTATGCACTTTATCTCTTATTAAGTTGCTTGTTGTGCGATAACCATGTTTCTGGGGACGCCATCAACTATTCTTTGTTGGATATCATGTGAGTTGCTATGCATGTCCGTCTTGTCCGAAGCAAGAGAGATCTACCACCTTCATGGTTGGAGCATGCATATTGTTAGAGAAGAACTTTGGGCCGCTAACTAAAGCCATGATTCATGGTGGAAGTTTCAGTTTGGACATATATCCTCAATCTCATATGAGAATAATAATTGTTGCCACATGCTTATGCATTAAAGAGGAGTCCATTATCTCGTTGTCCATGTTGTCCCGGTATGGATGTCTAAGTTGAGAATAATCAAAAGCGAGAAATCCAAAATGCGAGCTTTCTCCTTAGACCTTTGTACAGGCGGCATGGAGGTACCCCATTGTGACACTTGGTCAAAACATGTGCATTGCAAAGATCCGGTAGTCCAAGTTAATTGACAAGGTGCGGGCACTATTAGTATACTATGCATGAGACTTGCAACTTGTAAGATATAATGTACATAACTCATATGCTTTATTACTACCGTTGACAAAATTGTTTCATGTTTTCAAAATAAAAGCTCTAGCACAAATATAGCAATCAATGCTTTCCTCTTTGAAGGACCATTCTTTTTACTTTTATGTTGAGTCAGTTCACCTATTTCTCTCCACCTCAAGAAGCAAACACTTGTGTGAACTGTGCATTGATTCCTACATACTTGCATATTGTACTTGTTATATTACTCTATGTTGACAATTATCCATGAGATATACATGTTACAAGTTGAAAACAACCGCTGAAACTTAATCTTCCTTTGTGTTGCTTCAATACCTTTACTTTGATTTATTGCTTTATGAGTTAACTCTTATGCAAGACTTATTAATACTTGTCTTGAAGTACTATTCATGAAAAGTCTTTGCTTTATGATTCACTTGTTTACTCATGTCATTACCATTGTTTTGATCGCTGCATCCACTACATATGTTTACAAATAGTATGATCAAGGTTATGATGGCATATCACTTCAGAAATTATCTTTGTTATCGTTTTACCCGCTCGGGACGAGCGTAACTAAGCTTGGGGATGCTTGATACGTCTCCGACGTATCGATAATTTCTTATGTTCTATGCCATATTATTGATGATACCTACATGTTTTATGCACACTTTATGTCATATTCGTGCATTTTCCGGAACTAACCTACTAATAAGATGCCGAAGTGCCGGTTCTCGTTTTCTCGCTGTTTTTGGTTTCAGAAATCCTAGTAACGAAATATTCTCGGAATTGGACGAAACGAAGACCCAGGGGCCTATTTTTCCACGGAGCTTCCAGAAGACCGAAGAACATACGAAGTGGGGCCACGAGGTGGCGACACCACATGGCGGTGCGGCCCAGGGGGGGCCCGCGCCTCCCTATGGTGTGGCCCCCTCGTCAGGCCCCCGACTCTGCCCTTCCGCCTACTTAAAGCCTCCGTCGCGAAACCCCTGAGGCGAAAAACCACGATACGGAAAACCTTACTGAGACGCCGCCGCCGCCGATCCCATCTCGGGGGATTCCGGAGATCTCCTCCGGCACCCTGCCGGAGAGGGGATTCATCTCCCGGAGGACTCTACACCGCCATGGTCGCCTCCGGAGTGATGAGTGAGTAGTTCACCCCTGGACTATGGGTCCATAGCAGTAGCTAGATGGTTGTCTTCTCCTCATTGTGCTTCATTGTTGGATCTTGTGAGCTGCCTAACATGATCAAGATCATCTATCTGTAATTCTATATGTTGTGTTTGTCGGGATCCGATGGATAGAGAATACCATGTCATGTTAATTATCAAGTTATTACATATATGTTGTTTATGATCTTGCATGCTCTCCGTTACTAGTAGAGGCTCTGGCCAAGTTTTTGCTTTTAACTCCAAGAGGGCGTATTTACGCTCGATAGTGGGTTCATGCCTGCATTGACACCTGGGACAGTGACAGAAAGTTCTAAGGTTGTGTTGTGCTGTTGCCACTAGGGATAAAACATTGGCACTATGTCCGAGGATGTAGTTGTTGATTACATTACGCACCATACTTAATGCAATTGTCTGTTGTTAGCAACTTAATACTGGAGGGGGTACGTTCGGATGATAACCTGAAGGTGGACTTTTTAGGTATAGATGCAGTTGGATGGCGGTCTATGTACTTTGTCGTAATGCCCAATTAAATCTCACTATACTTATCATGTCATGTATGTGCATTGTTATGCCCTCTCTATTTGTCAATTGCCCGACTGTAATTTGTTCACCCAACATGCTTTTATCTTATGGGAGAGACACCTCTAGTGAACTGTGGACCCCGGTCCATTCTTTTAATACTGAAATACAAATCTGCTGCAATACTTGTTTTACTGTTTTCTCTGCAAACAATCATCTTCCACACAATACGGTTAATCCTTTGTTACAGCAAGCCGGTGAGATTGACAACCTCACTGTTTCGTTGGGGCAAAGTACTTTGGTTGTGTTGTGCAGGTTCCACGTTGGCGCCGGAATCTCTGGTGTTGCGCCGCACTACATCCCGCCGCCATCAACCTTCAACGTGCTTCTTGACTCCTACTGGTTCGATTAAACCTTGGTTTCTTACTGAGGGAAACTTGCCGCTGTGCGCATCACACCTTCCTCTTGGGGTTCCCAACGGACGTGTCAACTACACGCATCAAGCAACTTCTAGCTTCTGGGGGTAAGGAGGTTTTGATCAAATCTGTTGCTTTGGCAATTCCAACTTTCTCCATGTCTTGCTTCAAATTACCACTGGATCTATGTTTGACGATCAATGCTATGCTACGGGTTACCTAGCCCCTCCGTGGATTCGTTCGATCTAGAATTCTAGATGTGCCTTCTCTCTTTCCGTTTTTGTTGCTGCAGATTTGGAGAGGGGTATAAGATGAAGCTGATTTTCGGAAGAACCTACTTTTTCCTCGAAGAAGGCATGTTGAACAGTTCACGACTTCTCGCTTTTAGCTGCTATACTAGGATTGACGAGTATAGAAACAGACTGAAGGAACTTTCAACCTTCCATCACTAGCCAATCTAACCTCGGTAACTAACATCTGACGCTTACAATTTCGTTCTAAAACTTCAATAACTAACAACAAGATTGGTAAGTCAAACAATAATGCAATGTGGTGGAATGTTCATATGTACTCCCTTCGGTCGGATTTAATCGACGCGGAGGGAGCCCGCACATGCATTTTTTTCTCTAGAAATGGGGGAATTACCCTAGCATATGCATCAAAATGATGCACACAACCAATTTTATTAAAAGTTCTTAAGTATCAAGATTCAAAGTGCAAGCATTACAAATCATGGATCACATATCGTGGCAATGGACCTTGTGTGAGCTAGAGCACGTGTTGGTGGATCCGGATAAGGATGATGTTGAGGAAATGGACCTGGTGGAGGCAAGTTTGAAGGATGTGGCCTCTATCCCCGAGAGGGTCGGGACAAGCGAGGAATTAGGCCAGGTGGGCTCAGGTCGGCTCAATGGTGGTTCTGGACCGGTGTTGGATCTGGCCCAGGATGGCACTTTGTTTGTTGATGACCAAGCGTGTGATGAGGCACCGGGCGGCCAAGACACGTTCCTCGCCTCTGTCTTCACCAGCCCATGCCCTCCTCTACTTCAGGTTGATGCGTCGCTTCACTCTAGTGCTACCCGTGCTGCTCCGCCGGACTGCACCATCTCCAGCCATAGTGCCAAGGACGAGGTTGCACGCTCTAGTAGGCGCCTTGCGGCGAAGTCCTCCTCTGGGTTGACTGCATTAGAGAAAGCCAAGATGGTGATGCTGTAAGGAGGAGCCAACTAGCATCAGCGGGTTGAGCAAGTACAGGCAGATTTACAAGAAGCCAATTCCTTTGGCCTTCGTCCAAGCGGTGGAGGAGCTGGTTCAGGTTACCAAGCCTCGACAAGCAACCAGATCTCAGTCGACAACCTCGTCGGCTTTTGCCGCGGCTTGATACCGTGTCAACGAAGAACAATCCTAGAAGTGGAAAGCTGCTGAGCTAGGGTAAGATGATTAAGGGTCACGTGTCGTGGAACCTCTTGATTTAATAAAATCCTTTGAGTTTGGCCGCAAGGTGTAGCCTTTCCGTGTTTTTTTTTTCTCTCCTAGGCAGTTTTCTGTCTTGTACAGTTTTCCCTCTACTGAAATGAAATGGCAGAGCTCCTGCCTTTAACCATAAAAAAAAATACCGTGGCAACATGAACCAACCAAATAAAGATAGAGCCTATGCACCTTGAATTCTATAAGAACGTTGCCAACTACCCTGGCTGAAGATAGCCCGTACGATCGCCATCAACTGAGTGCATCTAGACTCCATAGGTTCCCGATGCTCGTCTGGCATGAGATAAGACCACATGTTGATCCACTATGTAGCCTTGTGGATAACCTGCAAAAAGAAATTACCTTTCGCTATGTTAAAAACAATATCATTGCGACAATTCGAAATTGCCCAAAGTAAAGCACAAACTCCTACATGAATTTGAGCCGTAGTTTGTTTATCAATTCCATTTAGCCATTTGCCAAACATATTCTTAATATTAGTTGGGGGCGGGATATTAAAAGTAAAATAAACCACTTGCCAAATCAACTTGGAGAAACGACATCTAATGAACAAGTGCTCTACTGATTCCTCCATCTCGCGAAAAGCACATTTCGTAAAACCGCTCCAGTTTATTTTAACTAGATTGTCCTTTGTGAGTAATACCTTCCTATTTAGAAACCACATGAAGATCCTAATCTTCAGTGGAACTTTGAGACACCAAATATATTTCCTAAGGTATTTAGTATGGTCATTCATAAGGTCCGCATAGAAGGATTTTACTGAAAAATCCTAGAAGCCGTGAGATGCCAAACAAAACCATCTGGCACATCAGAAAGCTGAATTTCCATAAGTCGTTCCACCAAGTGAACCCATTCAGCCCATCTATCATGAGATAATATTCTGCTGAAACTAATATTCAGCGGAACATTGTTCATCACATCCGCCACGGTGGCATTTTTTTGGCGCACAATATTAAAAAAGGATGGATATTGGATTGCAAGTGGTTGGTGATCCAGCCAAGAGTCTTCCCAGAACCTTATATTCTGTCCATTTCCTAACACAAATGAACCTCTTTGGAAGAACTCATCTTTTATATTCATAAGTCCCTTTCAAAAAGGCGAGTTTGTCGGTTTTGCTTGTACTTGAGAAAGAGATTTCGAGCTGAGATACTTGTTGTGTAAGAGTTCATGCCACACTCCCCCCTCAGTTAGTAATTTAAATAGCCATTTGCTAAGTAAACACTTATTTTTAATATTAAGTACCTTAATCCCCAAACCCCCCTTGATCTTTTGGTCGTGAAATAATATTCCATTTAGTTAACTTATATTTCCTTTTTCTCTAATCACTTTGCCAAAAAAAACGTGATCTATAAAAATCTAATCTTCTCCTCACCCCTTCGGGGTATTTGGAAGAAAGATAACAAGAACATGGGCAAGCTCGTAAGAACCGAATTAATTAAAACCACACGGTCACCATAAGATAACAATTTCCCGGCCCAACATCCTAATTTACGTTCGAACCGATCCTCAACTGGTTTCCATTCCTTATTCAATAAACGCCTATAGTGAATAGGAATCCCCAAGTACTTAAAGGGCAGCACCCCCACCTCACACCCAAAAATCGCTCTATAGTCATTTTTGGGCATCTTTGGCCTTTCCGAAACAAAAAATCTCGCTCTGGTGAAAATTTATTTTGAGCCCCGATAGTTGTTCAAAAAATGCAGAGTATTAATTTCATATTTACCGCCTTCTCAACATCATGTTCTAGGAAGAGAATGGTGTCGTCAGCGTATTGGAGTATTCATATCCCCCTTCCACTAGATGAGGTATCAATCCACCAACCTGGCCATCCTCCTTTGCTCTTGCAATGAGAATAGCCAACATGTCCGCCACACTATTAAAGAGAATCGGAGATAACAGATCTCCTTGTCGCAATCCCTTCAAAGTTTGAAAATAATGACCTATATCATCATTAACTCTAATTCCGACACTCCCCACAAATCTCGCTACCCATTCACACCATAAAGGTGGAAAACCTTTCATTCGAAGGGCTTGTTGTAAAAAGGACCATTATTTCACTTTGTTATAGGCCTTTTAAAAATCAATCTTAAATAGAACCCCATCCATTTTCTTCCTGTGAAGCTCATGAATGGTCTCATGTAAAACCACAACACCCTCAATATATTCCTTCCTGCTATAAAGGCGGATTGAGTAGGACGCACAACTTTATGAGCCCGCACATGCATGTTGTTACTCCTCGCATGCGCCAATTAATTAAAACCAGAGGTAGTATTTGGTAAGTATGTGTTGTCCTCTGCACTTTCCATGTGCCTGATCACGATAGAATTGGACACTTTTCCTTCGCATACGCAGCTAACCAACGTTTCCTTTGTGCCACGATCATGCTTTCTGCTGATTATCTTTGTCATTTTTGATTTGGTTTCTTTTGGACTTTAAATCAAAGCTGAAACCATGTAATTCTGCGTGTCAGATCTACAAGTTACCATTGAACTTTCTCTGTACTCATCACTGGAGTTAAAAGACACATGCTGATGTATATATTTGTGTCGTTTTAGAGTGGATATGGTGACTCAGGAATCATGCTCCCAAATCCCAATGCATGAATCGATGGTGCTACGTGACATGGAGAAAACTAACCACATGCAGTGTGATTTCTAAATAACTTTTTCTTTGCAAGTATTGCCAATTCTAATCCCTGAACAAATTTGGAAACTAATTTCCCTAGAAGATGTAGTGGATTTTCATTGATCAACACATTTTTTTACACAAATATTCATTTTTTTATGATGGCACTCACTCAGTCAGGGTTGACGATGATATGGTTCATTGCCTTGTAAGACAGTATGAATTTGGGGAACTGCTCAACCCTCTAGGGGTGGCTGTCTCATATATTTATGGGGGACAAGAGGCCAATACATGTACAATACGGACAGTTACAATAGCTATACAAAATCTAACACCCTCCCTCAATCTCAACTCACTCCCGATGTGTCAAGAAGGTTGACATTGCGTCTACAGACCTCAAACATAGGCAAAACAAACAAATTTACCCTTATGAAAGGTAATTCTTAAACGACATAAATATACGTAACAATAAGAGGCCAATGAGGCGATGACAGGCTCAATAAAACAATCGGGACATCAATAATAAACTTGACTAGAACAATCGGAACTGCAATAACAAACATCTGAAATTGAACTGCATTAATCCAGTAGAAGCAAGTGGTCGATAACAGGCTCACGCGGAAGCATAAACGAGCCTCCGGAATCATGACGGTAGACGGCAAAGTAATTGATAACCTAGGACACCGGCATTGCCATCTTCAAGTCCAAGGCAGCTAGGATGAGCATGCCCGCATCATAGGTGGCCATGTCAGTTCATACGCATACTCCGGCTCATGGCGCTTGTCTCGGAGTGCTAAGAATGGGAATTGGTTCCCGTTTATCCATTGGTTAGGTTAACCTAACCTAAAAAAGAGCCCAATGGGCCGAATGGTTAACCTGAAAAAGCTACAGGTTATTTAGGTTCGATCCTGTTTTACCAAAGGTTACCCGTCACTCCTACGAGGCGGACGAAAGCGCCGCCGCCGCCGCGCTCATTGTCCGCACTGTGCCCCCGCGCTTGCCGGATGATACTCGACCGGCTCGCCACGCCCCGCGCCAGCTTGCCCGCTGATGCCGGCCAGCTCGCCCTCGCGCTCGTCGGCTGATGCTTGGCCAGCTCGCCGTGCCCCCGCGCTCGCCGGCAGATGCTCGACCAGTTCGCCGCGCTCGCCGGCTGATGCTCAACCAGCTCGCCGCGCCACCTTGCTCGCCAGCTGGTGCTCGGCCAGCTCGCCGTGCCTCCCGCTCACCCGCTAATGCTCGATTGCTTGACCAACTGGTCGCGTCCCCACGCTCGCCGGCTGATGCTCGGCCAGCTCGCCGCACCCTGCGCTTGCCGACTCATACGAGTGACAACAAAAGCTAAGAGCCTAGGAGACATGCGTGCTAGCTCAGTTAGCACTTGCACGTGTATCCGCTGCTGTTGAATTGGCAAAATAGTAGTACTGTAACATGTCTTGCAATGAAAGTTAGGCAGTTAGATATGATTTTTTTGACCGACTATTCAAGGTAGCAAGTCGAAGTTTATGAGTATTAAGCATTTTGTATAATGCATTCTCATTTACCAACGATTTGTGCCATTCTACTGTTGCACAATGTTTAAAATGGTTTGAACCTTAATAACCAATGGTTAACCATTTAAACCGTATTAACCTAATGGTTAACCTTATTAACCTTTTAAACAAAACGGTTAAATAGGTTCGAATCCGAAAAATAAATGGTTAACCAAGTCCCATCTTGACGGAGTGCGTCGAACTCTACCTTGTCCGACATGACAGAAGAGGAGAGCTCGCCGGCCTCCTTGTCCAGAGCAATAAGAATGCCGACACCTCCGACTGTCCAGTAGGCGGTGGACCCATCGTCACTGCACCCTCCGAAGCGGATGCCGTATCCCCTCAAGCCCCGCACAATGCAGCCAGGCGCGCCGCCGGAAGTCCATCGGTTGGTGATGGACGAGAACATGCAGGCCCTGGCAATGCCAAGCCCCTCGGAACAGACTGCGCACGTCACCCTGAAGTTTGACAAGCTGATGCTAGCACTCGCGTCCTCGCCGTCCAGAAGAAAGGCCCCCATGAACTCGCGGCGGTGGAACCACGCCGAGCGTGGGATCATCCTGTAGCGCCGCGCTAGAGGATCGCAGATGACGAGGGCTGAGCCGTGCTTCGAATCTAGAAGGAGCAAGAGGCCTCCACGAACGTCAGTGAGCTCCCAGATGAAGTAGCCAAATTGCCGCGGGAGGAAGTCGAGCCCAAGGTTCCGCGCGGCGATGATGTCCACCCACGGCGAGGGGGAGGGAGAAGGAATGAACACCGGGTTAAGGCCAGGAGGAAGACGGCCGTGCAGACGCTCGTCGACCTGGTAGTGGCCGACGACGTAGGAGACCGACGCGCCACGGATGACGCGGCGCCAGCACCTACAGGTGCACGCTGCGCGGATGATGTCGGCAGGCGAAGTGAGGCGTATGAACACCAGCTCCAAAAGTTCATCCGGTACATCTTCAATCTTGGTTAGCGGCACGGCTTTCTTCTGAACATTCTTGCGGCGACGGCGGCGGCTAAGGCCGTCCCCCATGGCCGGCTGCACCTAGCAGGTGAATAGTAGGTTCTTGGGTTCCCAATACCATTTAAATCACCTCCTCGGAGGCTGGTTGCCTCATCGGAGACTGGTTTTGAGATCGGTTTCACACGAGGAATAGTTGAACGCAGAGTAAGCTGAACGCGCGAATGCATGGTTTTAGATGGGTTTCACACGAGACTGAATGGCAACAGAGGTGTATACGATTGTTGTTTGCCCAATCTGGGTTTGTATTTTGTTGTGTGATCGATGCAAAAGGTTTATGGTTGCACCGTACACTTAATTTGGAGCAAAGTTTTCATTTAGCACACGCGGTCTGGTTGCTTGCCTCGTCAAGTTCATGTAGACGTGGAGAAAACCATGCATATATTACTAGTGGGGAACATTCATAATCTTCAGAAACAGAAATTATCCATCCTCTTTAAAACATTCTTGCACATGAGGAGCTCAATCCAGGCCATCTGAATCCTGACCGTCCGATCAAATCCTGATCAGGTAGAAGGCTCACCGACCGAAGGTTTTATCGTCATTAATGACGACGCTGGACCCTGGCCTTCTGCGCAGGCACTAATCGGCCCACAACGCGCATGGCCCGACATGCTCAAAAGCAGGGGCGGCAGAAGGCTGGCCGGCGGCACTTGCAACATCCATCAATGCCCCGCCGCTTAGCCTTCCACGCGCGCCATTGATGCGGAAGGCGTCGGAAACCAGTGCGGGCATTGATGGTGTGGCGCTATGTACCGGTCTTTGAGCCGGCCTCTCCCACACAACCACCGTCCCTGCCCCACATCGCCACCATCGCCGTCATCGCCCAAGGATGCCGAAGATACCACGGTGGTTCAAGAAGGCGGCCAATGACCATGAGTCCGGCTCGTCCATGGGACGTCGCCGCTAGTCGTCGCCGCCTCGGCCTCCTCGCCTCGCTCGGAACCTGCCACCGCCTCCGAGTGGCGGAGGTCCGCCAACACCAGCGGTGGGAGAGGCACCGGTGATACTTCCCGTTGGGGGAGTGCCAATGCCGGTGGCGCGAGGTGGACCCAATACTCTACAACAATGCCTCCCTGTCGGGAGGCTGATCGATGACTCAACCGAGATATGTCTACGGTGCCGCCACGCTCATCGACGGACCAACGTTCGACGTTGAGATGCGCCACCGCATCTAGTACGTGCCTCCTGTTGGTGATACGCCACGATCAAGGCGCACAATTTTCATGTGGGAGCACGAGGCTCCCTGCGCGACGCATGAAGTCAAGGACTTCATGCTGACGAGGACTACGGCAACCTCGCTGCGGGCACTGACGACAACAATGATAGCGACATTGACACCAACGAGGTCGACGAGGAGGACGCCGCACCTCCAGCGGTGAAGCTGGAGTCATACATCCTAGAAGGTTTCGACGATGATGAGTCTACCACGTGCACCCTCCCCGCATCGAAGGAGGAGGCGCGGTGGAGATGGGAGCTCGGGATGGAGGATGTCCTCCAGCTCAGCACATTGGTGGCGCAGCACCAGGCGGAGCTACCAACGCCTCCGCCGTTTCCACCGCATGCGCTGGCTCAGGCGTAGTGGATTGGCCAGATGCTCCCCCGCCACCGCCACCGCATCAGGTGCCTCCAGTTTATCCGACATGGCCGTTGCAGAGACCACCCGCGTGGCAGCCACCGGTGCCGCATACCTGGAGTAGCCTGCCTGGCTGCAGCAGGGCCCGTGGACGCCACCCCCGGTCGTCGACCTCACCTAGGACGAGGATGAGGAATAGGCGGCAGGGTCATCACCACCGGCGAGCGCTGCGCCAACGCGCGTAGGTTAGCTAGGGTTTTCCTTATTTTATTCTCCTATGCAAATTATATTTGAAATAATAAATCTTTAAAAATTTCCCGCGTTTCAAAATTTTAAATTTCTAGTTTCATTTTCAGTCCTCAAGCGCGATAGGCCCATCGGCCATATTTCTTTTAAAAATGACCAGTGGCGCACCTTTAAGTTGTACCACTGGTATGTGACCGCACCGGCCTGGTGCGCCACAGGTTAGGCGCTACCGGTGGCGCATGCCCGTGTGCCACGGGCAACACAACTTTGTGGGCTATGGAAATGCCTTTTCCTACTAGTGCACAACAGAACGATGCAGCTAATATATCTAATCATATGTTGCTCAAGGCTGAACCTGATGAGGTTCTTTTATTTATTTCCTGAATGCGCTAGCATCGTATGAATGCCTATCTATTGTGGTGATCGATACATGTTCTTCATCCCGCAGGAGGAGGTCCAGAAATTCAGAAACGAAACAGAAGTAAATTTTTGAGCAGTACTTCCTCACCAGTGTAGTTAGATTGTGAGCACACTTTTGGGCTCAACATGACCAGCTGCAATTTTCTTGACACATGTGTGGTAAGTGCTGCGACTTGTGGCTGGATGCCAAGTAATAGCTCTTTCCTTTGCCATTGAGCTTCTCCGGTACTCACTGGATTCAAAAGGAACCTGCTGCTGTATAGCTTTCTGAAGTTATAGAGTGGAAGATGATTCAGGAATCATGCTTCCCATGAACCAACGGTGCTATCTAACATGGAGAGAAACAGCTAATATCCAAGTAATTGGAAAATGAGAGTATGGCCGATGTCTTATCTCTGAATAAATGAAGAAACTAATTTCCATGGATTGATCCTTACAATTTCTACGCAAATTCTCATTTTGTGTGATAACACTCATGGTGGTGGTAGTCAACCCTTCTACAGAAACAAAGAATTTCATTTTTAAGGTAATCTCGCGAGACAATATAAATGTTTAGAACAACAACAAAACGATCAAATGAACTGAAGTAATAAGTGATCACATACACAAGTAAAAAAGACACTCAAATATTTGCCACTTATGGCTACATTATCCAATAGAGCAAGCGATCGATGACAAGCTCATAAACACACATGATGGGACATTCAATTAAGAGCTAGCAAATTAACTAATCCAACTGCTTGTCCCCCGCTTACCCGCGGCTCCCTTGGGCGTGGTGGAAATCTCCAAGGCAGCTAAGGTAAGCATGCTCGAATTGTAGGTGGCCACGACACATGGTACGGGTACTCCGGCGCATGGAGCTCGCCCTGGGGCATGTCCGGCAATGCGTAGAGCTTAGCAGTGTCCTTGTCAAAACAAAGAACACCGCGGTTTCCAGCCCTCCAGTAAGCAACGGATCTGCCACTGCCAAACCCCGTGAAGGAGACATGGCAATCCCACCCCCAGTAGTCGTTTGCCATTTTGCCATGCATGGGGGAAGATGTCCAGCAGCCGCCGCCGGTTGAGGAGAATGTGCAGGCCCTTGCGATGGTGTCTCGACCTCCGCCGGCGACCGCGGTCGAGAAGATGCAGGCCCGGTCGGTGACGCCTCTATTTTGGTACAACACATAGGCCACCCTGAAGTTCGACATGCTTATGTACCCGCGTGCGTCCTCGCCGTGGAGGAGGAAGGCGCCCAAGCAACTGGACCTGTGGAACCAGGCAGGGAGCGGGATCTCCCTGTAGCCTCGCGTCATGGGATCGCAGACGACGCTGCGCGATACCGGCGTCGGGTCCTTTTTCTCACTGTGAAGTACAAGGAGAAGGAGGCCGTCGCGGCTGTCGGCGAGCTCCCAGCAGAAACCGCTCGATACCGGCTGCGGGAGGAAGTCGAGCGCGAGGTCTCGTGCAGGGAGGATGCTTGCGGCCCACGACGAGTAAGTGCAAGGCAGAAAGGAAGGGTTTCGCCCATGCGGCCGCGATCGAGAAACGAGTCTGTCAACTCGGTAGTGGCCGACGACGAAGAAGGACGAAGGGCCATAGAGTGAGCGGATCACGCGGCAACCGTCAGCTGCGATGATGCGGCGCCAGCGCCTGCAGGTACCCGCGGCGCGGATGAGCTGGAGAGTCAGGGGAAGGCGCAGGAAGACGAGCTCGAGAATCTCGTCCGGGACGGCGTCCGCTGGCACGTCTCTCGTCTGGGCAGTCTTGCCGCAGCGGCCATCTCCCATTGCCGTTTTGGCTTGAAGAACTTTTCTCCGAGAAAAGAAGTTATGGATCGCGTGTCTCTTTTTCTATTTCTATTGTCAATTTCCCGTTATTTAAGGATCTACACGCGCGTACTCGAACCAGCTCTTCTAGTCGGATACAAACTCGCGCCAAACTGTCCGAACATGACACGGCATTTTACCTAGTTAAGCTAATGGCCTGGTAGCAAACCTACTACGTGACGAAGTATGGCAAAAAAGATTGTGTCCAACAGGCCGCGCAGTTTGGTAGCTTTTGGGAACCGTTGCTTGGGAGTTGGGATGAGAAGGCATGCAATGCAAGAAGAACCAAATTTACGTTCAGTTTAATCGAGACATTGTTAGTTCGATGTATACATCAGATGGATGAAGGACAAAAAAATAATGGGCCTTTCTAAGTCTTAGTCGACTGAGACTTACAGGCGAATTACATTAGTGTGTTTTAATGCGAATCTAAATGAAATGCAAACAACAGCAAACACGAATCTTCAAGCAGAAACAAAATCCAACGATGGAACACGTGACTAAGACATAAGCTAAGTCTCAGCTAGCTGAAACTTAGCAATTGCTGCCTGCGGCGGGCTCTCCTTTCCCTGGCGACGTCCTCCTCTGGCGGGAGATCTTGGCGGCGGCGGTGCACTTCGTGGAGATCGGTGCAAACTCGACCGATGGTAGTGCGGCGACCGGTAGTATATTATTCAACTAGTCTTGAAACAGGGCAAGGGAATTTGCAGGTGTTTTCTCGGTCATCTCGGCAACCAAGACAGTTGTGCCGCTGGTAGCGCAAAGTGCACATATATCTGGACGTGGAGCGCGCGGCTGATGATCGGGAATACACAACCACCCAGGAGCACCAGCCGCTCCAAGCACACCCCATTTAGGCTTTCTTTGGTATTAAAGTTTTTTTTGTGGGAATAGTGGGGATAATTTCTGGTATTAGAGTATTGAGCGAGTTTAATTCGATCCTACTTTTTTCAAATCTTAGTGCATTTTTCTTAATCCCAATACTTTAACTCTACCTACTGGATTGCAGAGATAGCGTTTTGTGGAGTTTTGGTGACGGGAGAGGGTCACTCAATACTCTAGTGTATTATCCACACCTATCACCACAAAAGTTCTAGTACCAAATAAGCCCTTACTTGGATCATGGCGAACCCGCGGTAACACAGTCAGATCTTGTGGTCCGCGTGGGGAATGTACGTACCCTGCGCTTGATGCGTGCGTCCATGGAGCAGTCATCGCATGGTCCATAACTCAGGAGGGAGTCGGCGAGCTTCATGGAGACGATCGCGCCGGTGACCGCTCCGATGAGTAGGCCGTCCTATTTCTCGAAGCCCGTCTGCGGGCTGCACGCAAATAAGCAATGCGTATAATCGATCACTGAAATATTATGGGTAGTAAGCAAGGTGTGCTTGTGCTTGTATGTAGTGAAAATGTGTGGCGGCTCTGATGACCTCCGATATTCCAGCGGACAATATCATAGGAGAGCTAGAATATATACAGGCTGATCGCTTGATCAGAAACCGGCGATCGAGCCATGCTCAGCTAACAAGAGTCCAACACTGTAATGTTTGTGCCATCAAACCACACACGTTCGTGCTCGCGTTTGGGCGATCGGCACGTATGAGTACCCCACGCACGGATATAAGAGGGCATCATGGATTCAAGCGCGAGCGCCCGCGACTGCACAAAGAGCCATAAACCTCAACACAAGTAAAATTTTAGGCCAACCTAAGCTTCTAAAAAACAAACAAATTTTCTTTTACGAAATTTAATCTTAAGACCATATCCTTGATATGCCTACAACAAAAAACTCAAAAACAAGGCAGATCGACAAGCTCACGCAAACACATACGTTCTCTCGGATCATAGCAACAATGAAAAAGTGAATTAAGAACCTGGAACTCCTCCATGACCATCTCCAAGCCCACCAAGGCAGCTATGATAAGCAAACTTTGATGGTAGGGGGCCACAGCAGCTTGCACACATACTTTGGCACGTGATGTTGGCTTCGGAGCCTAAAGTGCTCCATCTTGTCCTGCATGACATAAGAGGAGAGCACGGTAGCCTTTTTGTCAAATGCAAGAATAGTGCCATCTTTTCCCATTGTCCAGTAGGCGACTGACCCGTTGTCGTTACACCCTATGAAGCAGATGCAGCCTCCCAGAACCCCCCAGTACCCGTTGCGATAGATCACAGCGCTGTCACTCCTGCCATCACCATAGGTCCACTGACTGCTGCTGGCAGATGAGAATGTGCAGGCCCTGATGATGCCACTATGATAGAGCACACACGACACCCTGAAGTTTGAAAGGCTAATACACGCACCCGGGTCCTCTCCGTCGAGGAGAAAAAACCTAGGAAGTCACAGCCATCAAACCACTGTGAGAGAGGGATCTCGATGTAGCGACGCACGAGGGGGTCGCAAATGAGGATGCGTGGCCGCGACAAAGGGCTGAGGAGGAGCAGGAGGCCATCCTGAATGTCACTAAGCGCCCAACAGCAATGGCCGTACTGCGGTATGAAATCGAGCGCGAAGTTCCGCTTGGCGAGGATGTCAGCACACTGCGAGGAAGAAGATGGAACGAAGACAGGGTTACTACCGGCGGACGCATGCCTGGGTGTGAGGGTTTGTTGACGCGGTAGTGGCCGACGGCGTAGAAGGATGGCGATCCGTGGAGGGAGCGGATTAGGCGACCGCCATCGGCCCCGATGACGTGACGCCACCGCCGGCAGGTGCACGCGGCACGGATGAGATACAGAGGCGATCGGAGATGTAAGAACACCAGCTCGAGAATCTCGTCCGGCACGGAGTTAATATTAGCCGCCGGCGCAGCTTTCCTCCGGCCAGTCTCGGGGCGGCGGCAGTCCCCCATGCACGCTTTGGGTTTGCCTAGAGATTGATCTCGTCGAGATATTTCGAACGCACACGTTTGGAAATCCTTGGCCGACCTCTCGTGTCTTCTAATCTCTTCACAGTATGACGGGGCCTACAAGGACACGGCAATTTATACCTAGTTTAACTTGGAGACTTTCTAGCTTTTTTACTTGTATAAAATACAGACTCAGCTATAGAGTAACCAAACTTTTTTTTTTGCGAGGAAATTAAAGGCTTTATTCACCCAGCACCAGCACAATCAGCCTGGATACTGGTAACCAGAAAACTAGGCGGAGAGTTCATCCAGCAACTCGTCACCTCCAAAGTGCAAGCATGCTTAGCACAAAGGTGGGCAGGAGTATTCGCTGATCTCATTACATGTGAAACATCAAAAGATAAAAACGAAAAAGCTAGCCCTTCAATCTCTTGTATAATAGGCGCTATGACAGCGCGAGAACCTGTACGCGAATCCCAGAAGTCGACGACCTCCTTGCAGTCCGTCTCCATTAGCACTCGCGTAAAACCCCGGAGCTTTGCGAAGATGACACCATCCCTCAATGCCAATGCCTCGGCGATCAAGGGGTTAGTCACACCCGGATACGGTTTACTCCATGCTCCGATGAAGCCAGAAGGATTGCGCGCAACACCCCCTGCTCCAGACTTCCGATTCTCCAAAGACACACCAGCGTCTGTATTGATTTTTATCCAGTCCTCATCTGGCAGTCTCCAACCATGGCCTGGAAGTACCTTGGCATGATGCCTAGGGATATCCAGCACAGCTAAGGCCTCCCTCGTCCGCAACATAGTCTGAACCGGATCGAGGCCACCCTTCTCATGAGTGATATTATTCCTTGATGACCATATTGCCCACATGACTGTAACAATCTTTGATCTATCATCATCGCTAAATCTTTCATCACATATGATATCACGGGTCCAAGTATCTGGATGTAGAGCTGGCAATTTTATGTTCAGCCACACTCTCGCTTCAAACCAGAAATTCTCCGCATGAGAGCACCTCACAAGTGCATGCATCAGATCTTCATTCGCCGACAAACAGACTTTGCATCGTCCCAACTCAGCAATGTGCCTGTGCTGTAGTGTACGCTCCACTGGCAGAATACCACGGATGACACGCCACCAGAAAACACGAACTTTAGGAACTACCTTGAGTTTCCATAATCGAGACCACAACTGTGTATCAGAATCTGAAGTACCCGTAGCCGTCCCTTCCGCTAGAGCTACATGCTCGTTCTGCATCATAAGAGATCGATACGCCGACTTTACGAGTGTAGACACCCGACTTTTCCAAACCCCAAGCCCAAAAATCTGCACCGCCACCCCGACGAAGAGGAATGTTTAGAATAGCATCTGCCTCGGGTGCGATAAAATTCCTTCGGATGACCTCCGCCTTCCATGTCCAGTTCTCCGAATCAATGAGGTCAGCAACCTTGTTGATATCATCCGCAGCAGCCTGCTCTGCATCACCAATCTGGACCGACGGAATCATCGTTCTTGTCTCCGGAATCCATCTGTCAGTCCACACATCAACAGACAACCCGCTAGCAAACCTACAACACCATGGACTCCACGTATAACAACAAGATTGAAGGCAGGTTTTTGACCTACTAGTAATATATACGTAGGAAGCATTTTTTAACACATAGGCAAGAAGGTTCGGTAAAAAAAAAGTGAAAAATAGCCGACGAGTCATTCTCGTATTTGTACAAACTCGGGTTACAATCTTGGAGTGGCGGACCTATGTTGGGGCAAAAGAGGGCCATGGCCCGCCCAGCCCTAGGTATTTTAGCCTATATACTTTTTTCGATAAGGAGTATATATTAATATCAAGAAGATACCAATTACACCCAGCCTCTGCAACAACGCAATACTCTAATAGCATTATATGCACACAACAACAAAAAAAGAAAGAAGAATTACATAAAAGAAAATTCCCGCTACGGTATTCCAGCCCTAGCAACAACGGTACATCCACCACCAAGACAACACCTGAACTCCAGGCTCTCCAAAAGCGACGCCTTCAAGAAGGGAACAGTGCACCGTCGTCGCCCGATCAAAGATCTTAGGTTTTCACCCTGAAGATAGTCCCTGCTCTCAAAACAATGCCTTCAACAAGGCAATTGCCAGGCACAACCAATTAAGGTCAGACCTTGGATTTTCACCCTGAAAGGAAAGACGCTGAACTTCCCCACTGTTGTCGCCCCCACTTGCATACTGCTGTTGCGAAGCCTAGAACACCAAGCAAGCCCCTCAACTGTGCACAGACTAGACCCTTCATTGCTATTCCTCCAATCCGGCCATCATGATATTCTCCGCCTTTGACTTCACCATGGACCAAAATATCATCTGCAGGCAACAAAGAAAAGAGCTTCGCGCCGCTCCCTCCAGAACCAAACGGTCGGAATAAAAGCATGGGTGCGCACGACCGAATACCTCACATCCAGCAAACTGCAGGCATCGTAGCACTGGTACATTCGCCGGTGGAGCATTCCGGAACTCAACATTCCGGCCAAATCGAGAGAAACCAGCCTCAGAAAGATCTTCATCTTCGCACAAGAAGAACCCTAGGACAACCACCTTTATTCAAAGGAGCAGACGAACAGGCCCCCACGCCGCCATCCGCCGTCCAACACCGACAAACGAGGTTGAAGCAACCTCCACCGCAGAGACCTGGCGGGATCGTGCAGCAGGCCACAGCCCACACTACCCAGATCGGGCCCGCGCAGCCCAGATCAGCCCAGATCGGGTCAGATCAGCCCGCACGGTCGGCCGCTGGCAGGCCTGGCCGCCGCCCGCCGGATCCCCGCGTCCGCCGCCGGACGAACCACCACCGCGCAACCCTTGAAGAATCGCCCCGGCGCGGAAGGGCTCCGCCTCGCTGCGCCTCCTCGCCCTCTGCCGTTTGGCAGATGTGGGCCGCCACCACTGCCTGGGCCGGCGGTGGCAGCGGCGAGGGAGGCTCGGGAGGGCGCGCTCTAGTCGCCGGTCTTGGGGCCCTCCGGAGCCGCCGCCGCGCGAGCCGCCCGGGAGGGGGTTACGCCCGAGTCAGTTTATTGCAGTTAGCCTATATACTTGTAAAGTTTAGCCCAATAATAGCCTGCTTACTCATCTTCAGTGTATTGACCCGCCTAACATTTTGGGGCTAGTTCCGCCGCTGAATCTTGCCATAAAATCGGTTACCCAGTGGGCAGTGCTGGGTGCTAGTCTGAGTCCAGCACAGTGGTTGAGTCCCACTACTCTATGTTACTTTCTAATGTGACTAGTTTGAGTCTAACATAGTATCTATCATTATGATGTGATGGTTGTTATTGGTTCTAGCCCGGAGACAACCCCCACCTGCTTAACCTCTCACCCATTTGTGAATTCCATGTCGTTTGTGCACTCCCAATCAGCGGGCTCTCTTTGTTCTACTTTGGCACAACCGTAGTGTTGAGATATTTCTCGAGGACCATGCAACCTTGATAGAAGTTCTATGCTCACGAGGAGGTATTGCATTGATGCACTATTCAACTATTTTTAAAGTCCAAACTAGCAGAGATGTAACAGATGGCTGTGTCTTACTCTAAAGAATTGCATACTCGTGATCCGTCAATGAATTACGATGGGTTGGCTAATATGACTTTGGAACAAATTTCCGGTGACATGAATACGCAACCGTGTAAAGGAGCTTTCTAATGAGGAGATTAGCGATGCTTTATTCCACATTGATCCTAAATTAAGGCCCTGAACCTGATGGCTTCCCTACACAGTTTTACCAGCCGGAATTGGGAACTGAAGTGTGATGGTATTATACTTGCGGTAAAATGTTTCTTTGATACTGGGTTCATGCTAGAGGGTATCAATGACACTTCAATTGTCTTAATTCCGGAGTTGAAGGATTATCGTCCCATTGGAGTATGCAATGTTTTGTACAAGATTGTGTCGAAGTGCCTTGGAAATCGACTTCGACCAATATTGGGAGATGTGATTTCT
>NC_061512.1:21832763-21952781 GCF_022539505.1 Lolium rigidum | reverse complement strand
AAAGGAACCTGCTGCTGTATAGCTTTCTGAAGTTATAGAGTGGAAGATGATTCAGGAATCATGCTTCCCATGAACCAACAGTGCTATCTAACATGGAGAGAAACAGCTAATATCCAAGTAATTGGAAAATGAGAGTATGGCCGATGTCTTATCTCTGAATAAATGAAGAAACTAATTTCCATGGATTGATCCTTACAATTTCTACGCAAATTCTCATTTTGTGTGATAACACTCATGGTGGTGGTAGTCAACCCTTCTACAGAAACAAAGAATTTCATTTTTAAGGTAATCTCGTGAGACAATATAAATGTTTAGAACAACAACAAAACGATCAAATGAACTGAAGTAATAAGTGATCACATACACAAGTAAAAAAGACACTCAAATATTTGCCACTTATGGCTACATTATCCAATAGAGCAAGCGATCGATGACAAGCTCATAAACACACATGATGGGACATTCAATTAAGAGCTAGCAAATTAACTAATCCAACTGCTTGTCCCCCGCTTACCCGCGGCTCCCTTGGGCGTGGTGGAAATCTCCAAGGCAGCTAAGGTAAGCATGCTCGAATTGTAGGTGGCCACGACACATGGTACGGGTACTCCGGCGCATGGAGCTCGCCCTGGGGCATGTCCGGCAATGCGTAGAGCTTAGCAGTGTCCTTGTCAAAACAAAGAACACCGCGGTTTCCAGCCCTCCAGTAAGCAACGGATCTGCCACTGCCAAACCCCGTGAAGGAGACATGGCAATCCCACCCCCAGTAGTCGTTTGCCATTTTGCCATGCATGGGGGAAGATGTCCAGCAGCCGCCGCCGGTTGAGGAGAATGTGCAGGCCCTTGCGATGGTGTCTCGACCTCCGCCGGCGACCGCGGTCGAGAAGATGCAGGCCCGGTCGGTGACGCCTCTATTTTGGTACAACACATAGGCCACCCTGAAGTTCGACATGCTTATGTGCCCGCGTGCGTCCTCGCCGTGGAGGAGGAAGGCGCCCAAGCAACTGGACCTGTGGAACCAGGCAGGGAGCGGGATCTCCCTGTAGCCTCGCGTCATGGGATCGCAGACGACGCTGCGCGATACCGGCGTCGGGTCCTTTTTCTCACTGTGAAGTACAAGGAGAAGGAGGCCGTCGCGGCTGTCCGGCGAGCTCCCAGCAGAAACCGCTCGATACCGGCTGCGGGAGGAAGTCGAGCGCGAGGTCTCGTGCAGGGAGGATGCTTGCGGCCCACGACGAGTAAGTGCAAGGCAGAAAGGAAGGGTTTCGCCCATGCGGCCGCGATCGAGAAACGAGTCTGTCAACTCGGTAGTGGCCGACGACGAAGAAGGACGAAGGGCCATAGAGTGAGCGGATCACGCGGCAACCGTCAGCTGCGATGATGCGGCGCCAGCGCCTGCAGGTACCCGCGGCGCGGATGAGCTGGAGAGTCAGGGGAAGGCGCAGGAAGACGAGCTCGAGAATCTCGTCCGGGACGGCGTCCGCTGGCACGTCTCTCGTCTGGGCAGTCTTGCCGCAGCGGCCATCTCCCATTGCCGTTTTGGCTTGAAGAACTTTTCTCCGAGAAAAGAAGTTATGGATCGCGTGTCTCTTTTTCTATTTCTATTGTCAATTTCCCGTTATTTAAGGATCTACACGCGCGTACTCGAACCAGCTCTTCTAGTCGGATACAAACTCGCGCCAAACTGTCCGAACATGACACGGCATTTTACCTAGTTAAGCTAATGGCCTGGTAGCAAACCTACTACGTGACGAAGTATGGCAAAAAGATTGTGTCCAACAGGCCGCGCAGTTTGGTAGCTTTTGGGAACCGTTGCTTGGGAGTTGGGATGAGAAGGCATGCAATGCAAGAAGAACCAAATTTACGTTCAGTTTAATCGAGACATTGTTAGTTCGATGTATACATCAGATGGATGAAGGACAAAAAAATAATGGGCCTTTCTAAGTCTTAGTCGACTGAGACTTACAGGCGAATTACATTAGTGTGTTTTAATGCGAATCTAAATGAAATGCAAACAACAGCAAACACGAATCTTCAAGCAGAAACAAAATCCAACGATGGAACACGTGACTAAGACATAAGCTAAGTCTCAGCTAGCTGAAACTTAGCAATTGCTGCCTGCGGCGGGCTCTCCTTTCCCTGGCGACGTCCTCCTCTGGCGGGAGATCTTGGCGGCGGCGGTGCACTTCGTGGAGATCGGTGCAAACTCGACCGATGGTAGTGCGGCGACCGGTAGTATATTATTCAACTAGTCTTGAAACAGGGCAAGGGAATTTGCAGGTGTTTTCTCGGTCATCTCGGCAACCAAGACAGTTGTGCCGCTGGTAGCGCAAAGTGCACATATATCTGGAGCGTGGAGCGCGCGGCTGATGATCGAGAATACACAACCACCCGAGAGCACCTAGCCGCTCCAAGCACACCCCATTTAGGCTTTCTTTGGTATTAAAGTTTTTTTGTGGGAATAGTGGGGATAATTTCTGGTATTAGAGTATTGAGCGAGTTTAATTCGATCCTACTTTTTCAAATCTTAGTGCATTTTTCTTAATCCCAATACTTTAACTCTACCTACTGGATTGCAGAGATAGCGTTTTGTGGAGTTTTGGTGACGGGAGAGGGTCACTCAATACTCTAGTGTATTATCCACACCTATCACCACAAAAGTTCTAGTACCAAATAAGCCCTTACTTGGATCATGGCGAACCCGCGGTAACACAGTCAGATCTTGTGGTCCGCGTGGGGAATGTACGTACCCTGCGCTTGATGCGTGCGTCCATGGAGCAGTCATCGCATGGTCCATAACTCAGGAGGGAGTCGGCGAGCTTCATGGAGACGATCGCGCCGGTGACCGCTCCGATGAGTAGGCCGTCCTATTTCTCGAAGCCCGTCTGCGGGCTGCACGCAAATAAGCAATGCGTATAATCGATCACTGAAATATTATGGGTAGTAAGCAAGGTGTGCTTGTGCTTGTATGTAGTGAAAATGTGTGGCGGCTCTGATGACCTCCGATATTCCAGCGGACAATATCATAGGAGAGCTAGAATATATACAGGCTGATCGCTTGATCAGGAAACCGGCGATCGAGCCATGCTCAGCTAACAAGAGTCCAACACTGTAATGTTTGTGCCATCAAACCACACACGTTCGTGCTCGCGTTTGGGCGATCGGCACGTATGAGTACCCCACGCACGGATATAAGAGGGCATCATGGATTCAAGCGCGAGCGCCTGCGACTGCACAAAGAGCCATAAACCTCAACACAAGTAAAATTTTAGGCCAACCTAAGCTTCTAAAAAACAAACAAATTTTCTTTTACGAAATTTAATCTTAAGACCATATCCTTGATATGCCTACAACAAAAAACTCAAAAACAAGGCAGATCGACAAGCTCACGCAAACACATACGTTCTCTCGGATCATAGCAACAATGAAAAAGTGAATTAAGAACCTGGAACTCCTCCATGACCATCTCCAAGCCCACCAAGGCAGCTATGATAAGCAAACTTTGATGGTAGGGGGCCACAGCAGCTTGCACACATACTTTGGCACGTGATGTTGGCTTCGGAGCCTAAAGTGCTCCATCTTGTCCTGCATGACATAAGAGGAGAGCACGGTAGCCTTTTTGTCAAATGCAAGAATAGTGCCATCTTTTCCCATTGTCCAGTAGGCGACTGACCCGTTGTCGTTACACCCTATGAAGCAGATGCAGCCTCCCAGAACCCCCAGTACCCGTTGCGATAGATCACAGCGCTGTCACTCCTGCCATCACCATAGGTCCACTGACTGCTGCTGGCAGATGAGAATGTGCAGGCCCTGATGATGCCACTATGATAGAGCACACACGACACCCTGAAGTTTGAAAGGCTAATACACGCACCCGGGTCCTCTCCGTCGAGGAGAAAAAACCTAGGAAGTCACAGCCATCAAACCACTGTGAGAGAGGGATCTCGATGTAGCGACGCACGAGGGGGTCGCAAATGAGGATGCGTGGCCGCGACAAAGGGCTGAGGAGGAGCAGGAGGCCATCCTGAATGTCACTAAGCGCCCAACAGCAATGGCCGTACTGCGGTATGAAATCGAGCGCGAAGTTCCGCTTGGCGAGGATGTCAGCACACTGCGAGGAAGAAGATGGAACGAAGACAGGGTTACTACCTGGCGGACGCATGCCTGGGTGTGAGGGTTTGTTGACGCGGTAGTGGCCGACGGCGTAGAAGGATGGCGATCCGTGGAGGGAGCGGATTAGGCGACCGCCATCGGCCCCGATGACGTGACGCCACCGCCGGCAGGTGCACGCGGCACGGATGAGATACGGAGGCGATCGGAGATGTAAGAACACCAGCTCGAGAATCTCGTCCGGCACGGAGTTAATATTAGCCGCCGGCGCAGCTTTCCTCCGGCCAGTCTCGGGGCGGCGGCAGTCCCCCATGCACGCTTTGGGTTTGCCTAGAGATTGATCTCGTCGAGATATTTCGAACGCACACGTTTGGAAATCCTTGGCCGACCTCTCGTGTCTTCTAATCTCTTCACAGTATGACGGGGCCTACAAGGACACGGCAATTTATACCTAGTTTAACTTGGAGACTTTCTAGCTTTTTTACTTGTATAAAATACAGACTCAGCTATAGAGTAACCAAACTTTTTTTTTTGCGAGGAAATTAAAGGCTTTATTCACCCAGCACCAGCACAATCAGCCTGGATACTGGTAACCAGAAAACTAGGCGGAGAGTTCATCCAGCAACTCGTCACCTCCAAAGTGCAAGCATGCTTAGCACAAAGGTGGGCAGGAGTATTCGCTGATCTCATTACATGTGAAACATCAAAAGATAAAAACGAAAAAGCTAGCCCTTCAATCTCTTGTATAATAGGCGCTATGACAGCGCGAGAACCTGTACGCGAATCCCAGAAGTCGACGACCTCCTTGCAGTCCGTCTCCATTAGCACTCGCGTAAAACCCCGGAGCTTTGCGAAGATGACACCATCCCTCAATGCCAATGCCTCGGCGATCAAGGGGTTAGTCACACCCGGATACGGTTTACTCCATGCTCCGATGAAGCCAGAAGGATTGCGCGCAACACCCCCTGCTCCAGACTTCCGATTCTCCAAAGACACACCAGCGTCTGTATTGATTTTTATCCAGTCCTCATCTGGCAGTCTCCAACCATGGCACTGGAAGTACCTTGGCATGATGCCTAGGGATATCCAGCACAGCTAAGGCCTCCCTCGTCCGCAACATAGTCTGAACCGGATCGAGGCCACCCTTCTCATGAGTGATATTATTCCTTGATGACCATATTGCCCACATGACTGTAACAATCTTTGATCTATCATCATCGCTAAATCTTTCATCACATATGATATCACGGGTCCAAGTATCTGGATGTAGAGCTGGCAATTTTATGTTCAGCCACACTCTCGCTTCAAACCAGAAATTCTCCGCATGAGAGCACCTCACAAGTGCATGCATCAGATCTTCATTCGCCGACAAACAGACTTTGCATCGTCCCAACTCAGCAATGTGCCTGTGCTGTAGTGTACGCTCCACTGGCAGAATACCACGGATGACACGCCACCAGAAAACACGAACTTTAGGAACTACCTTGAGTTTCCATAATCGAGACCACAACTGTGTATCAGAATCTGAAGTACCCGTAGCCGTCCCTTCCGCTAGAGCTACATGCTCGTTCTGCATCATAAGAGATCGATACGCCGACTTTACAGTGTAGACACCCGACTTTTCCAAACCCCAAGCCCAAAAATCTGCACCGCCACCCTGACGAAGAGGAATGTTTAGAATAGCATCTGCCTCGGGTGCGATAAAATTCCTTCGGATGACCTCCGCCTTCCATGTCCAGTTCTCCGAATCAATGAGGTCAGCAACCTTGTTGATATCATCCGCAGCAGCCTGCTCTGCATCACCAATCTGGACCGACGGAATCATCGTTCTTGTCTCCGGAATCCATCTGTCAGTCCACACATCAACAGACAACCCGCTAGCAAACCTACAACACCATGGACTCCACGTATAACAACAAGATTGAAGGCAGGTTTTTGACCTACTAGTAATATATACGTAGGAAGCATTTTTTAACACATAGGCAAGAAGGTTCGGTAAAAAAAAGTGAAAAATAGCCGACGAGTCATTCTCGTATTTGTACAAACTCGGGTTACAATCTTGGAGTGGCGGACCTATGTTGGGGCAAAAGAGGGCCATGGCCCGCCCAGCCCTAGGTATTTTAGCCTATATACTTTTTTCGATAAGGAGTATATATTAATATCAAGAAGATACCAATTACACCCAGCCTCCGCAACAACGCAATACTCTAATAGCATTATATGCACACAACAACAAAAAAAGAAAGAAGAATTACATAAAAGAAAATTCCCGCTACGGTATTCCAGCCCTAGCAACAACGGTACATCCACCACCAAGACAACACCTGAACTCCAGGCTCTCCAAAAGCGACGCCTTCAAGAAGGGAACAGTGCACCGTCGTCGCCCGATCAAAGATCTTAGGTTTTCACCCTGAAGATAGTCCACTGCTCTCAAAACAATGCCTTCAACAAGGCAATTGCCGGGCACAACCAATTAAGGTCGGACCTTGGATTTTCACCCTGAAAGGAAAGACGCTGAACTTCCCCACTGTTGTCGCCCCCACTTGCATACTCGCTGTTGCGAAGCCCTAGAACACCAAGCAAGCCCCTCAACTGTGCACAGACTAGACCCTTCATTGCTATTCCTCCAATCCGGCCATCATGATATTCTCCGCCTTTGACTTCACCATGGACCAAAATATCATCTGCAGGCAACAAAGAAAAGAGCTTCGCGCCGCTCCCTCCAGAACCAAACGGTCGGAATAAAAGCATGGGTGCGCACGACCGAATACCTCACATCCAGCAAACTGCAGGCATCGTAGCACTGGTACATTCGCCGGTGGAGCATTCCGGAACTCAACATTCCGGCCAAATCGAGAGAAACCAGCCTCGAGAAAGATCTTCATCTTCGCACAAGAAGAACCCTAGGACAACCACCTTTATTCAAAGGAGCGAGACGAACAGGCCCCCACGCCGCCATCCGCCGTCCAACACCGACAAACGAGGTTGAAGCAACCTCCACCGCGAGACACTGGCGGGATCGTGCAGCAGGCCACAGCCCACACTACCCGAGATCGGGCCCGCGCAGCCCAGATCAGCCCAGATCGGGTCAGATCAGCCCGCACGGTCGGCCGCTGGCAGGCCTGGCCGCCGCCCGCCGGATCCCCGCGTCCGCCGCCGGACGAACCACCACCGCGCAACCCTTGAAGAATCGCCCCGGCGCGGAAGGGCTCCGCCTCGCTGCGCCTCCTCGCCCTCTGCCGTTTGGCAGATGTGGGCCGCCACCACTGCCTGGGCCGGCGGTGGCAGCGGCGAGGGAGGCTCGGGAGGGCGCGCTCTAGTCGCCGGTCTTGGGGCCCTCCGGAGCCGCCGCCGCGCGGCCGCCCGGGAGGGGGTTACGCCCGAGTCAGTTTATTGCAGTTAGCCTATATACTTGTAAAGTTTAGCCCAATAATAGCCTGCTTACTCATCTTCAGTGTATTGACCCGCCTAACATTTTGGGGCTAGTTCCGCCGCTGAATCTTGCCATAAAATCGGTTACCCGGTGGGCGGTGCTTGGGTGCTAGTCCGAGTCCAGCACGGTGGTTGAGTCCCACTACTCTATGTTACTTTCTAATGTGACTAGTTTGAGTCTAACATAGTATCTATCATTATGATGTGATGGTTGTTATTGGTTCTAGCCCGGAGACAACCCCCACCTGCTTAACCTCTCACCCATTTGTGAATTCCATGTCGTTTGTGCACTCCCAATCAGCGGGCTCTCTTTGTTCTACTTTGGCACAACCGTAGTGTTGAGATATTTCTCGAGGACCATGCAACCTTGATAGAAGTTCTATGCTCACGAGGAGGTATTGCATTGATGCACTATTCAACTATTTTTAAAGTCCAAACTAGCAGAGATGTAACAGATGGCTGTGTCTTACTCTAAAGAATTGCATACTCGTGATCCGTCAATGAATTACGATGGGTTGGCTAATATGACTTTGGAACAAATTTCCGGTGACATGAATACGCAACCGTGTAAAGGAGCTTTCTAATGAGGAGATTAGCGATGCTTTATTCCACATTGATCCTAAATTAAGGCCCTGAACCTGATGGCTTCCCTACACAGTTTTACCAGCGGAATTGGGAACTGAAGTGTGATGGTATTATACTTGCGGTAAAATGTTTCTTTGATACTGGGTTCATGCTAGAGGGTATCAATGACACTTCAATTGTCTTAATTCCGGAGTTGAAGGATTATCGTCCCATTGGAGTATGCAATGTTTTGTACAAGATTGTGTCGAAGTGCCTTGGAAATCGACTTCGACCAATATTGGGAGATGTGATTTCTTAAAATCAGAGTGCTTATACACCGGGGCGGATGATTACTGACAATGCACTTTGTGCGTTTGAGTGGATGAATTTCATGGAGCATGCTACCTCCACTGGTTCCTCTTTTTGTTCATATAAAAGTGATTAAGCCTTATGACAGGATTGATTGGCATTGTTTGAAGAGTACAATTTATAAAATGAGTTTCTCTCATTGGTGGGTGCAAATGTGCAATGGATCATGACATATGTTACGATGGTGAGATATTCACAAAAATTCAGTGGAACTCTCTATTGGAAGTATTTTCTCCAACTAGGTCCTATGTCAAGGGGATCCTCTTTCTGCTCTTTTGTTCATGTTTGTGGCAGATGGTTTGTCAATACTATTAAGGCATTAAGTAGAGGCAAACAGACTTACTCCAATTAAGGTGTGCAGAATTCCCCGCAAAAAAAGGGTGTGCAGAAGGGTGCCTGGTATTTTCCATCTATTGTTTTCGGCCTAAACCTATCGGCGACGGGTCTCGCTTTGCTCGTTTGCATTCTTATATTTCATATAATAATGTTTAACTGTCACAACGTTCCAAGATAATACTACAAACTCAAACAAGCTATAAACGTGGGAATTACTAACAGAAACTACAAGTCAGCAAGAGAATACAAACTTTTTTAATACGACTACGGGGCACTGGACTGATGCTAGCTAGCAAAGTAATCGACCATCTTGTCCCCCGCTTATCCTAGCTGCTCACTCTAGACTCTGGACACCTCCAACGCAGCTAGGGTAAGGCAGCTTGAATCGTAGGTGGCCACGACAGCTGGTACGCGTACTCCGGCGCGTGGAGCTCGCCATGGGGCATGTCCGGCAATGCGTAGAGCTCAACTGCGTCCTTGTCCAAACAAAGAGCACCGTGGTTTCCGGCCCTCCAGTAAGCGACGGATCCGCCACCGCCAAACCCTGCAAAGGAGACATGGCAGTCCCACCTCCAGTAGTCATTTCCGGTTGTGCCTTGCGCGTAGGAAGATGTCCAGCGGCCGCCGGCGGCGGACGAGAACGTGCAGGCCATTGCGATGGTGTCCCGACCTCCTCCCGCGACCGCGGTGGTGTACGTGCTGGCCCGTTGGATGGCGTCTTTAATTCGATAGAGCACGGATGTCACCCTGAAGTTTGACAAGCTTATGCACCCTGCTGGGTCGTCGCCGTCGAGGAGGAAGGCGCCCAAGCAGCTGCATCGGTGGAACCAGGTAGAGAGCGGGACCTCCCTGTAGGCTCGCGTCATGGGATCGCAGACGAGGATGCGTGATGCCGTCGCCGGGTCCTTTTTCTCGCTGAGGAGTACGAGGAGCAGCAGGCCACCCCGCGTGTCGGCGAGCTCCCAGCAGAAACCGCTCGACGGCGGCCGAGGGAGGAAGTCGAGGGCGGGGTTCCGTACGGCGAGGATGTCCGCCCACGGCGAGGAAGGCGAGGTAACAAAGACAGGGTTTCGCCCAGGCGGTCGCGAGCGAGAAAAGTGAAGCCGGCGGTCAACTCGGTAGTGGCCGGCGACGTGGGGCGACGGAGTGCCATGTTGGGTGCGGATCAGGCGGCCACCGTCCGCCGTGATGATGCGTCGCCAGCGCTTGCAGGTGCCCGCGGCGCGGACGAGCTCGAGAGGCAGAGAGCGGAGGAATACCAGCTCGAGAATCTCGTCCGGGACGGCGTCAAACTCGCCCGCCGGCGTGGCTTCCATCCCCCGAGCTTTCTTGCTGCTGCGGCGGACGTCCCCCATTGTCTGTGGCGTAGGCTGCCGCTTGACGATCTTTTTTTTTCCCGAAAGAACCTCTCGTGGCTGTATTTCTTCTTTTTTTTTTGCGAGGAACGTGGCTGTATTTCTTCAACTTCCCTTCTCAGTATATATATCCCGGTAGTACTTCCGGATCTACTCCTGCTGAAGCAGCTCGATCTTCTAGACGGACACGGACTCATCATGGGTAACTTTGCTAACATGACAGTTTTACTTGTATCGGACTGAACAACTAAAAAGTTGTTAATTATACCGGCCGGACTACAAGTAGACGATGATGGACTCCGATCCACGCATGACAACAAGATTATTTCCAACAGGCCGGCCGAACCTAGACCGAGATATATATAAGGGGTGTCAGTTCAGGAAAAACGCGCGCGATGTGGATAAGTTGGTGCGACAAGTCGATCGGCCACGTGAACATCCAGCATTATTTCCAATTAACAAGCATGCACGTAGTAGTACCTAAGATGGGCTCAGCCGGCGGCTCTTTTCCCCGTTCTTCCCTCCCACGTGTGAATAGTAGTTGAAACCTCCCACTAGCTAGGAAACCGAGCCGATCCCAACCCATCTCCGGCGGTGCTGCCATTCGAAGATGGCGAGGGAAAGGCGCCGACGTAGATGTAGATAGTTGTAGTGGTCCGGTTGTCGCGTCTTGGAGTAGGTCAACAGTTCTTCTCCATCAGATCTGGTGCTTCCTGATGTTGAGTGGTGCGACGGCGCGGCTCCGGTGGTGGAGGCGGTGGCTGGCGCGAGATCTCGGGCCAGGCATCTCGGCAAATAAGGCGGATGGGAGCTCTTCTTTCCTAATGCGGCGGCGCAGCATTGGGAAGAAGACCATGGTGGTTCTTTGCTTGTGTCCGAGGTGGGCGACGAGCAGAGCGACTACGACGAGCTAGGTCAATAAGCGCCGGCTCCGGCAGCTCAAGTTTCTCTTTGGTGTCCTCTTGGTCGGCCGTGGCGGCGAGGGAGAGGGCATAGGTGGAGACAAAGAGTCCTTGGCGGCCGGTGAGACTCGTGCTGCTTCGTTGAGTTCTCTCAGGGTGACGACATGAGGGTCATTGGTCTCGGTTTCCCATGGGCAATCGACGCGAGAGAGGCGTCGTAGCAACCTCCATCGGAGGCATGTTCCTAATGATGCAGTGCCGACGCTTTACAACTTCTTCTTCCCAAGTAATTTCGTCCCCGACGAGGAAGATGGCGATCGTCGGCTCAGTTCATCCTCAAGCAGCGGTACCACAGAGAGACCTGCTTGCGTTTTTGCAACTATCTTACAGTTCCTGTGAAAAATCTAGGAGCTTGTTTGTAATTTTATTTTTTACTGTGTCCCATTGTGTAACTTGTACCACCGCTTTGACTAATGCAACATAGTCTAGATCCTTCGAGACTTTCAAAAAAAAGGGCTCAGCCAGGATAGGGAACGATCGGCTTAATCGTCTAAGTTTGTATTAGCTGATGCATGCAGAATTGCATATGTCGTATGAACCAAAGTAGGTGGTGTCCTTGTCCTTGGCGAGAGTTGTCGCTGGGAGTCTCTCGACGGCGCGCGGCCATCACCGCGCACATTTAATACTCCCTAAGAATGGCTAATTATCCTCGAAGTGATGCACTGGGAATAAATTTTTGTTTCTTTTCATAATTTTATCTATAGTACTCCCTCGGATCCAAGAAAAAAAGTGTTGCTAACGCGTGTTTGCAAAAGACACCTGCGAGTTTTGTTTTTGATCAACCCGCACTCCTCCGTTGAGACTGGCGCATCCCACCCGCTTCCAGACCCCTCTCTCTCTCTCTATGCTACTTTCTCCGCTCGAACTCGCGTCACCACCGAGCTCGCCTCGTAGGCATGGTCCTCTCGCCTTTCCGCGACATCTTTCCTCACCTCGCCGCGCTCCCATCCATTTTCCATTAGCTCATTACAAGCCCCCTCCACCTTCCTCCATCGGCTTGGTGCGAGCCCCCATCTACCAAAAAGGTTGACCTTTTGGTCCAAGCCGGCGACGAATCGCCGGATCAAGCGTCGGCAAGGACTGATCCATTGGTCACGTGGCCGAACGCGCGCCGGATCTTACTCCCGCAACGACATGAAGATGATGGTGAAGCGTGTGTCCGCGCTAAGCGACATGGAGTTCAATGGCTGGTCAGCAGCAAGGTGGCGTGGGTATCGGAGCACGAGGAGATCAGGAGGAAGTTCGAGGCCAAGGGCTTTGCCATGCCGGATGTGCTTTTATGGAACGTTAGCATGTCAATGGCGTCGGTGTCGGTGGTGGCGGCATAGGCCGACGTGGCGCTAGTGAGCGGGTACTCGAAGAACTTGATGGGGTTGTTCCTGGAGAATTCGGTGAGGGTGCCAAGTGTCAAGCTTGCCTCTCCTCTCCAAGATCACGTGATCAATCTGACTCTGACTGGGAGAAACTCAACGGAGGGTAGCGTCAGTTCCGTCCAAAAGCAATCGAAGAAGAAGGTGATCAACACCTTAACTTTTGTGCTTTCAACATGCTCCAAGGTGTTTGAGTACTCTCACTATATCACGGTAGGAATTTCAGGGCACTTTTAAGTGCCTCAAAATGTGTTAAATGTGCTCTCTAAACTTTTAAAGGCGCATAAAAATGTGCTGAATTTACCGGCTACTCGAAAAGTATTATGGGCACTTAACAAAATGTGCGCTTAATTAAGGTATATCTTTGAGGGAACATTTTGGATATGTTTCGAAAAGTTTCAAGGGAACATTTTGTATGTGACATTGAAACTTTACAAGGAACATTTTGGATGAGGGCACATCCAAAAGCCCTTAAAAGTTTTGTGGGCACATCCCATATGTGCCCCGAAAAGTTTTAAGGGCACATCCAAAATGTGTCCTGAAAAGTTTTAAGCGAACATTGTCGAATGACACATCGAAAATGTGCCCCAAACAGTTTTAAAGACACATCCAAAATTCAGTTTTTACACATATTGTAGTCCATAATTTACAAATGTTGCAGTACCCTGTTTACAAATGTTGTGGTACCCGGTTTACAAATATTGTAGTACACAGTTTTAAAATGATGTAGTACACAATCACTTATAGTTCACAGTTTACAAATGTTGTATTACACAGTTCAAAATATTGTAGCTCTAGTACACAGTTTACATATAATGTTTACAAATGTTGTATCTTACATCATCAGAGTTGAAATGCTATTTGTTGAAGTAATAGGTTATACATTTCCATATGAAATACTCAAGAAGGCTCAACAGTGCTCAAGCAATAGTTGAAATGTTTAGTTCACATTCAGCGTTACTATTTTGTTCCTTTACATCTACTTCTGGATTTTTTTGAATAAACGGGTTATACATCTCCATATGAAAGACCAGTATTAGTTGAAGCAACATGTCATGTAAAGAATCACGTTATACAACTACATATAAAAGAGTCATGCATACCTGTAGATGCCACTGAAGACCCACAAGTATGGAGGGTGTATCGTAGTACTTTCGATAAATAAGAGTGTCGAACCCAACGAGGAGCAGAAGGTGTTGACAAGCAGTTTCGACGAAGGATTCACTGTAAATGCTCACAGACAAGTATTCAGAGGGTTTTGATATAGCAGATGAATAAAGTACAAGTAAGTAAAATGCGAGAGTAATAATTGCAGCGAGTGGCCCAATCCTTTTTAGCACAAAGGACAAGCCGGTTTGTTTACTTATAATGACCAAACGTTCTTGAGGACACACGGGAATTTAGTCTAGTGTTTTCGCTTCATATAGTTGATTAATCTTCATTATTTTGATAAGTGTTGTGTGGGTGAACCTATGCTAATGCACCGCTCTTCCTAGGACTAATACATACTTGTGATTATACCCATTGCAAGCATCCGCAAATACAAGAAAGTAATTAAGATAAATCTAACCACAGCTTTAAACTCTGAGATCCTGCTATCCCTCCTGCATTGATATACCAACGGGGGTTCAGGTTGCTGTCACTCCAGCAACCCCACAATTAGCAATCGAATACAAGATGTATTCCCCTAGGCCCATAAAGGTGAAGTATCATGTAGTCGACATTCACATGACACCACTAGAAGAATAACACCACAACTTAAATATCAAACCATTGAATATTACTCAACATAGTTCACTACTAACATTTAGACTTCACCCATGTTCTCAAGAACTAGACGAACTACTCACGAGACATCATATGGAACATGATCAGAGGTGATATGATGATGAATAACAATCTGAACATAAACCTTCGTTCAATAGTTTCACTCAATAGCATCAATAACAAGGAGTAATCAATACCGGGAGAGTTTCCCCTACCAAACAATCAAGATTCAACCCTAGATGTTACAGCGGTGACGAGGTGCAGCGGTGGAGATGATGGTGACGGTGGTGGAGATGATGGTGATGATGATCCCAATGAAGTCCAGCTCGATGGCGGTGATGATGGCTTCGATTTCCACCTCCGGGAGGGAATTTCCCCGGTGGATTTCAGCCTGCCGGAGAGCTCTTTTCTCTCTGGTGTTTTCCGCCCCGCAGAGGCGGCTGTGTCTCCTCGCGATTATTCCCTGGAGCTTAGGTTTTCGGGGCGAAGAAGTACGCGAAAGAGAGGCGGCCGAAGGGGGCTGTGGGCCCCCTCCCCACAAGGCGGCGCGGCCAGGCCAGGGCCCGCGCCGGCCTATGGGGGGGCCCATGGCGGCCCTCCTCGGCTCCTCCTTTTGGCTAGCTCCATCTTCTGGAAAAATAAGATCTTCGGTGTAATTTCCGTCAATTGTTGATCTCTAGAAATATTGCATTCTGACGGTGTTTTTTCTAGCAGAATCCTGACTCCGGTGGATGATCCTCCAATAATCATGAAACATGCAAAATAGGTGAAATAACATAAGTATCACCTCTAAATATGAAATATATCAACGAATAACAGTAAATTATGATATAAAATAGTGATGCAAAATGGACGTATCAACTCCCCCCAAGCTTAGACTTCGCTTGTCCCCAAGCGAAACTGAACTCAGTAAACAAGACCACATGTTTATGGAGTGAAGAGTCGATAAATAAAATACGGACAAGAAGCATCATATTAATTCACACAAGACATTCTAGTGAACAACTTCTTCATATGATTCAACTTGAAACAAGTAAAAGGAAATCACAAATAAAGGTGCATAGGCAATCATACTTGGTGATGGCAAACTTCATTCTTGGTCAAAGAACAGTTAACAAATTGTACTTATCTATTGAGCAGCGCTCTTATATTAAAGCTTATAGCAAAACTTGCATACTCAATCATAATAATCCCCTCATAATCTCGATAACCTTTAAAGCTATATTCATTCAGATAAAACTTGTACTGAACAAGGAAGAATAAAAGGCATGATTAAGTAGATCACAGTATAAATGGTTTGATCACCACAACTCAATTGCTTGCTTAAGATAGAGGGAAATAGGTTTACTGACTCAATATAAAGTAAAAGATAGGCCCTTCGCAGAGGGAAGCAGGGATTAAATCATGTGCTAGAGCTTTTTAAGTTTTGAAATCATATAAAGAGCATAAAAGTAAAGTTTGAGAGGTGTTTGTTGTTGTCAACGAATGGTAGTGGGTACTCTAACCCCCTTGCCAAACAGACTTCCAAAGAGCGGCTCCCATGAAGGACGTTATCTCTACCAGCAAGGTAGATCATCTCTCTCCTCTTTTGTTTACACATGTACTTTAGTTTATTTAAGGATGACACTCCTCCCAACCTTTGCTTTCTCAAGCCATGGCTAACCAAATCCTCGGGCGCCTTCCAACATTTCACATACCATGGAGGAGTGTTTATTGCAAAATTAAGTTGGTTATTGATAAATCAGAGCAAAACATGTGAAGATGATTATTAATGAGAGTTAATTAATTGGGGCTGGGAACCCCGTTGCCAGCTCTTTTTGCAAAATTATAGGATAAGTGGTTGAAGCCACTAGTCCATTAGTGAAAGCTGCCCAACAAGATTGAAAGATAAAATACCACATACTTCCTCATGAGCTATAAAACATTGACACAAATAAGGAATGATAACTTTTGAATTGTTTAAAGGTAGTACATGAAGTATTTACTTGGAATGGCAGGGAAATACCACATAGTAGGTAGTTATGGTGGACACTGATGGCATAGGTTTGGTTTAAGGGTTTGGATGCACGAGAAGCATTCCCTCTCAGTACAGGTCTTTGGCTAGCAAGGTTGATTAGCAAGCATAAGAGTTGAGGGAAACAAACAAATATACATGTGATAGAAACAATCATGCATCTTCCTTGTAAGCACAAACAATTCAAGCTTAACAAGTCACGGGCGCGGCGTGCGCCGCGCCACCGCGTGCTAGTATTTCCTGAATGCGCTAGCACCGTATGAATGCCTATCTATTATGGTGATCGATACATGTTCTTCATCCCGCAGGAGGAGGTCCAGAAATTCAGAAAGGAAACAGAAGTAAAATTTTGAGCAGTACTTCCTAGTTAGATTATGAGGGCACTTTTGGGCTCAACATGACTAGCTGCAATTTTCTTGACACATGTGTGGTAAGTGCTGCGACTTGTGGCTGGATGCCAAGTAAGAGCTCTTTCCTTTGCCATTGAGCTTCTCCGGTAGTCACTGGATTCAAAAGGAACCTGCTGCTGTATAGCTTTCTGAAGTTATAGAGTGGAAGTTGATTCAGGAATCATGCTTCCCATGAACCAACGGTGCTATCTAACATGGAGAGAAACAGCTAATATCCAAGTAATTGGAAAACGAGAGTATTGGCGATGTCTTATCTCTGAATAAATGAAGAAACTAATTTCCTGGATTGATCCTTACAATTTCTACGGAAATTCTCATTTTGTGTGATAACAATCATGGTGGTGGTAGTCAACCCTTCTACAGAAACAAAGAATTTCATTTTTAAGGTAATCTCGAGATAACATAAATGTTTAGAACAACAACAAAGCGATCAAATGAACTGAAGTATTAAGTGATCACATACACATGTAAAAAACATTCTCAAATTATTTGCCATTTATGGTTACATTATCCAATAGAGCAAGCGATCGATGACAAGCTCACAAACACACGTACATGATGGGACATTCAATTAAGAGCTAGCAAACTAATCCAACTTCTTGGCGCTCCCTTAGGCTTGGTAGACATCTCGAAGGAAGCCAAGGTAAGCATGCTCGAATTGTAGGTGGCCACGACACGTGGTACGCGTACTCCGGCGCATGGAGCTCGCCCTGGGGCATGTCCGGCAATGCGTAGAGCTTAGCAGTGTTCTTGTCAAAACAAAGAACACCGCGGCTTCCGGCCCTCCAGTAAGCAACGGATCTGCCACTGCCAAACCCCGTGAAGGAGACATGGCAATCCCACCCCCAGTAGTCGTTTCCCATCTTGCCATGCATGGTGGAAGATGTCCAGCAGCCGCCGCCGGTGGAGGTGAATGTGCAGGCCCTTGCGATTGTGTCTCGACCTCCGCCGGCGACCGCGGTCGAGAAGATGTAGGCCCGGTCGGTGACGCCCCTATTTTGGTACAACACATACGCCACCCTGAAGTTTGACATGCTTATGTACCCGCGTGCGTCCTCGCCGTGGAGGAGGAAGGCGCCCAAGCAACTGGACCTGTGGAACCAGGCAGGGAGCGGGATCTCCCTGTAGCCCCGCGTCATGGGATCGCAGACGACGATGCGCGATACCGGTGTCGGGTCCTTTTTCTCACTGTGAAGTACAAGGAGAAGGAGGCCGTCCCTGCTGTCGGCGAGCTCCCAGAAGAAACCGCTCGATACCGGCTGCGGGAGGAAGTCGAGCGCGAGGTCTCGTGCAGGGAGGATGCTTGCGGCCCACGACGAGTAAGTGCAAGGCAGAAAGGAAGGGTTTCGCCCATGCGGCCGCGATCGAGAAACGAGTCTGTCAACTCGGTAGTGGCCGACGACGAAGAAGGACGAAGGGCCATAGAGTGAGCGGATCACGCGGCAACCGTCAGCTGCGATGATGCGGCGCCAGCGTCTGCAGGTACCCGCGGCGCGGATGAGCTGGAGAGTCAGAGGAAGGCGCAGGAAGACGAGCTCGAGAATCTCGTCCGGGACGCCGTCCGCTGGCACGTCTCTCGTCCGGGCAGTCTTGCCGCAGCGGCCATCTCCCATTGCCGTTTTGGCTTGAAGAACTTTTCTCCGAGAAAAGAAGTTATGGATCGCGTGTCTCTTTTTCTATTTCTATTGTCAATTTCCCGTTATTTAAGGATCTACACGCGCGTACTCGAACCAGCTCTTCTAGTCGGATACAAACTCGCGCCAAACTGTCCGAACATGACACGGCATTTTACCTAGCTAATGGCCTGCTAGCAAACCTACTACGTGACGGACTCCAAGTATGGCAAAAAAGATTGTGTCCAACAGGCCGCGCAGTTTGGTAGTGAACTTTTGGGAACCGATGCTTGGGATGAGAAGGCATGCAATGCAAGAAGAACCAAATTTACGTTCAGTTTAATCGATACATTGTTAGTTCGATGTATACATCAGATAGATGAAGGACAAAAAAATAATGGGCCTTTCTAAGTCTTAGTCGACTGAGACTTAACTTATGTCTCAGGCGAATTACATTAGTGTGTTTTAATGCGAATCTAAATGAAATACAAACAACAGCAAACACGAATCTTCAAGCAGAAACAAAATCCAACGATGGAACACGTGACTAAGACATAAGCTAAGTCTCGGCTAGCTGAAACTTAGCAATTGCTGCCTGCGGCAGGCTCTCCTTTCCCTGGCGACGTCCTCCTCTGGCGGGAGATCTTGGCGGCGGCGGTGCACTTCGTGGAGATCGGTGCAAACTCGACCGATGGTAGTGCGGCGACCGGCAGCATATTATTCAACTAGTCTTGAAACAGGGCAAGGGAATTTGCAGGTGTTTTCTCGGTCATCTCGGCTACCAAGATAGTTGTGCCGCTGGTAGCGCAAAGTGCACATATATCTGGGCGTGGAGCGCGCGGCTGATGATCGGGAATACACAACCACCCAGGAGCACCAGCCGCTCCAAGCACACCCCATTTAGGCTTTCTTTGGTATTAAAGTTTTTTGTGGAAATAGTGGGGATAATTTCTGGTATTAGAGTATTGAGCGAGTTTAATTTGATCCTACTTTTTTCCAAACCTTAGTGCATTTTTCTTAATCCCAATACTTTAACTCTACCTTTTTGTGGAGATTTGGTGACGGGAGAGGGTCACTCAATACTCTAGTGTATTATCCGCACCTATCACCGTAAAAGTTCTAGTACCAAACAAACCCTTACTTGGATCATGGCGAACCCGCGGTAATAGAGTCAGCGCGATCTTGTGGTCCGCGTGGGGAATGTATGTACCCTGCGCTTGATGCGTGCGTCCATGGAGCAGTCGTCGCATGGTCCATAACTCAGGAGGGAGCTAGCGAGCTTCATGGAGACGATCACGCCGGTGACCGCTCCGATGAGCAGGCCGTCCTATTTCACGTACGAAGCCCGTCTGCGGGCTGTACACAAATAAGCAATGCGTATAATCGATCACCGAAATATATTATGGGTAGTAAGCAAGGTGTGCTTGTGCTTGTATGTAGTGAAAATGTGTGGCGGCTCTGGTGACCTCCGATATTTCAGCGGACAATATTCATAGGAGAGCTAGAATATATATACAGGCTGATCGCTTGATCAGAAACCGGCGATCGAGCCATGCTCAGCTAACAAGAGTCCAACACTGTAATGTTTGTGCCATCAAACCACACACGTTCGTGCTCGCGTTTGGGCGATCGGCACGTATGAGTAAGTTGCCCTGCCCCACGCACGGATATAAGAGGGCATCATGGATTCAATCGAGCGCCCGCGACTGCACAAAGAGCCATAAACCTCAACACAAGTAAAATTTTAGGCCAACCTAAGCTTCTAAAAAACAAACAAATTTTCTTTTACGAAATTTAATCTTAAGACCATATCCTTGATGCTTACAACAAAAAACTCAAAAACAAGGCAGATCGACAAGCTCACGCAAACACATACGTTCTCTCGGATCATAGCAACAATGAAAAAGTGAATTAAGAACCTGCAACTCCTCCATGACCATCTCCAAGCCCACCAAGGCAGCTATGATAAGCAAACTTTGATGGTAGGGGGCCACAGCAGCTTGCACACATACTTTGGCACGTGATGTTGGCTTCGGAGCCTAAAGTGCTCCATCTTGTCCTGCATGACATAAGAGGAGAGCACGGTAGCCTTTTTGTCAAATGCAAGAATAGTGCCATCTTTTCCCATTGTCCAGTAGGCGACTGACCCGTTGTCGTTACACCCTATGAAGCAGATGCAGCCTCCCAGAACCCCCCAGTACTCGTTGCGATAGATCACAGCGCTGTCACTCCTGCCATCACCATAGGTCCACTGACTGCTGCTAGCAGATGAGAATGTGCAGGCCCTGATGATGCCACTATGATAGAGCACACACGACACCCTGAAGTTTGAAAGGCTAATACACGCACCCGGGTCCTCTCCGTCGAGGATAAAGACACCTAGAAAGTCGCAGCCATCGAACAACGGGGAGGGAGGGATCTCGATGTAGCGCCGCACGAGGGGGTCACAAACGAGGATGCGTGGCCGCGACAAAGGGCTGAGGAGGAGCAGGAGGCCATCTCTAACATCACTAAGCGCCCAACAACAATGGCCGTACTTCGGTATGAAATCCAGCGCGAAGTTCCGCTTGGCGAGGATGTCGGCACATTGTGAGGAAGAAGATGGAACGAAGACAGGGTTACTACCTGGCGGACGCATGCCAGGGTGCGAGGGCTTGTTGACGCGGTAGTGGCCGATGGCGTAGAAGGATGGCGGTCCGTGGAGGGAGCGGATTAGGCGGCCGCCATCGGCCCCGATGACGTGACGCCACCGCCGGCAAGTGCACGCGGCACGGATGAGACACATAGGCGATCGGAATGTAAGAACACCAGCTCCAGAATCTCGTCCGGCACGGAGTTAATATTAGCCGCCGGTGCAGCTTTCATCCGGCCGGTCTTGGGGCGGCGGCAGTCCCCCATGCACGCTTTGGTATTGCCTAGAGATTGATCTCGTCGAAATATTTCGAAAGCACACGTTTGGAAATCCTTGGCCGACCTCTCGTGTCTTTTAATCTCTTCACAGTATGACGGGGCCTACAAGGACACGGCAATTTATACCTAGTTTAACTTGGAGACTTTCTAGCTTTTTTACTTGTATAAAATACAGACTCAGTTATAGAGTAACCGAACTAGCAAACCTACAACACCATGGAATCCACGTATAACAACAAGATTGAAGGCAGGTTTTTGACCTACTAGTAATATATACGTAGGAAGTATTTTTTAACACATAGGCAAGAAGGTTCGGTAAAAAAAAGTGAATAATAGCCGACGAGTCATTCTCGTGTTTGTACAAACTCAGGTTACAATCTTGGAGTGGCGGACCTATGTTGGGGCAAAAGAGGGCCATGGCCCGCCCAGCCCTAGGTATTTTAGCCTATATACTTGTAAAGTTTAGCCCAATAATAGCCTATTTACTCATCTTCAGTGTATTGGCCCGCCCAACATTTTGGCTAGTTCCGCCGCTGAATCTTGCCATAAAATCGGTTACCTAGTGGGCAGTGCCGGGTGCTAGTCTGAGTCCAACACAGTGCTTGAGTCCCATTACTCTATGTTACTTTCCAATATGACTATTTTGAGTCTAACATAGTATCTATCATTATGATGTGGTGGTTGTTATTGGTTCTAGCCCGGAGACAACCCCCACCTACTTAACCTCTCACCCATTTGTGAATTCCATGTCGTTTGTGCACTCCCAATCAGCGGTCTCTCTTTGTTCTACTTTGGCACAACCGTAGTGTTGAGATATTTCTCGAGGACCATGCAACCTTGATAGAAGTTCTATGCTCACGAGGAGGTATTGCATTGATGCACTATTCAACTATTTTTAAAGTTCAAACTAGCAGAGATGTAACAGATGGTTGTGTCTTACTCTAAAGAATTGTATACTCGTGATCCGTCAATGAATTACGATGGGTTGGCTAATATGACTTTGGAACAAATTTCCGGTGACATGAATATGCAACCGTGTAAGGAGCTTTCTAATGAGGAGATTAGCGATGCTTTATTCCACATTGATCCTAAATTAAGGCCCTGAACCTGATGGCTTCCCTACACAGTTTTACCAGCGGAATTGGGAGTTAAAGTGTGATGATATTATACTTGCGGTAAAATGTTTCTTTGATACTGGGTTCATGCCAGAGGGTATCAATGACACTTCAATTGTCTTAATTCCGGAGTTGAAGGACTATCGTCCCATTGGAGTATGCAATGTTTTGTACAAGATTGTGTCGAAGTGCCTTGGAAATCGACTTCGACCAATATTGGGAGATGTGATTTCTTAAAATCAGAGTGCTTATACACCAGGGCGGATGATTACTGACAAAAATGCACTTTGTGCGTTTGAGTGGATGAATTTCATGGAGCATGCTACCTCCACTGGTTCCTCTTTTTGTTCATATAAAAGTGATTAAGCCTTATGACAGGATTGATTGGCATTGTTTGGAGAGTACAATTTATAAAATGAGTTTCTCTCATTGGTGGGTGCAAATGTGCAATGGATCATGACATATGTTACGATGGTGAGATATTCACTAAAATTCAGTGGAACTCTCTATTGGAAGTATTTTCTCCAACTAGTGTCCTATGTCAAGGGGATCCTCTTTCTGCTCTCTTGTTCATGTTTGTGGCAGATGGTTTGTCAACACTATTAAGGCATTAAGTAGAGGCAAACAGACTTACTCCAATTAAGGTGTGCAGAATTCCCCGCAAAAAAAAAAGGTGTGCAGAAGGGTGCCCAGTATTTTCCATCTATTGTTTTCGGCCTAAACCTATCGGCGACGGGGGTCTCGCTTTGCTCGTTTGCATTCTTATATTTCATATAATAATGTTTAACTGTCACAACGTTCCAAGATAATACTACAAACTCAAACAAGCTATAAACGTGGGAACTACTAACAGAAACTACAAGTCAGCAAGAGAATACAGACTTTTTTAATACGACTACGGGGCTGCTAGCTAGCAAAGTAATCAACCATCTTGTCCTCCGCTTACCCTAGCTGCTCACTCTGGACACCTCCAACGCAGCTAGGGTAAGGCAGCTTGAATCGTCGGTGGCCACGACAGCTGGTACGCATGCTCCGGCGCGTGGAGCTCGTCCTGGGGCATGTCCGGCAACGCGTAGAGCTCAACGGCGTCCTTGTCCAAACAAAGAGCACCATGGTTTCCGGCCCTCCAGTAAGCGACGGATCCGCCACCGCCAAACCCTGCAAAGGAGACGTGGCAATCCCATCCCCTGTAGTCATTTCCGGTTGTGCATTGCGCGTAGGAAGATGTCCAGCGGCCGCCGCCGGCGGACGAGAACGTGCAGGCCCTTGCGATGGTGTCCCGACCTCCTCCTGCGACCGCGGTGGTGTACGTGCTGGCCCGTTGGATGGCGTCTTTAATTCGATAGAGCACGGATGTCACCCTGAAGTTTGACAAGCTTATGCACCCTGCTGGGTCGTCGCCGTCGAGGAGGAAGGCGCCCAGGCAACTGCATCGGTGGAACCAGGTAGAGAGCGGGACCTCCCTGTAGGCTCGCGTCATAGGATCGCAGACGAGGATGCGTGATACCGTCGCCGGGTCCCTTTTCTCGTTGAGGAGTACGAGGAGCAGCAGGCCGCCCCGCGTGTCGGCGAGCTCCCAGCAGAAACCGCTCGACGGCGGCCGAGGGAGGAAGTCGAGGGCGGGGTTCCGTACGGCGAGGATGTCCGCCCATGGCGAGGAAGGCGAGGTAACAAAGACAGGGTTTCGGCCAGGCGGTCGGGACCGCGAGAAGAGCAGCCGGTTGTCAACTAGGTAGCGGCCGACGATGTGGGTGGACGGAGTGCCGTGGAGGGAGCGGATGAGGCGGCCGCCGTCCGCCGTGATGATGCGTCGCCAGCGCTTGCAGGTGCACGCGGCGCGGACGAGCTGGAGAGGCAGAGAGCGGAGGAATACCAGCTCGAGTATCTCGTCCGGGACGGCGTCAATCTCGCCCGCCGGCGTGGCTTCCATCCCCCGAGCTTTCTTGCTGCTGCGGCGGCCGTCCTCCATTGTCTCTCGCGTGGTTAATTACGGACGCAACCGGCCGCTTGACGATCTTTTTCTTTCCCAAGAGAACCTCTCGCGTCTGTTTTCCTCTTACTTCTCTTGTCGATCGATATATATATATATCACTGTAGTACTTCCGAATCTACTTCTACCGAACCAGCTCTTCTAGACGGATACGGACTCGTGGAAAACTAGCATGACACGTCATTTTACCTAATGGCAGACTTGTATTATTACTTGTATCGGACTGAACAACTAAAAAAAGTGCACAATAGGAGTGCTATACCGGACTAGCAGACCTACACAAACACGACGACGGACTCCACGTATGACAAGTAGACCGATATATGGCTTAATATTATGGTGTCAGTTAAGGACCAACGCGCGCGCGATGCGGAACCGGAATCTCGAGTGGGGAAATTTGTGCGAGTAGTCGGCTGGGCACGTGAAGAACTGAGTCGAACAAACACGCTCTCTCTACCAAATAATCATATTCAAAAATGTTAAAATTCTTTGAAAAAAATTGTACATATACATCCCCATAATATATGTACGTTCGTCAAATTTTGCGAGATACCAATGTTTTTTGTGGTCTATGTAAAAAAATTATCTTCTGAAAAATCATATTTTAGCATTGAATTTTGTCTTTTTACACACGCCACACAACAAGTTGTTTTTTTTCATGAAACGACTACGTGAGCGTGTAACACATAAAGATGTACTTATGAATTTTTTGTTTTAATTTTTTAAATTTTTTAAAATATGTGTAACATACATTTCAAAATAAAGAGAGCATATGCTCTCAGGTGCAAAAACACCACCATAGAAAACTTTTAAAATCATCTGACCTAAATAACTCGAGGGTCCATAAAACTTTTAAAATCATCTAACCTAAATAACTCGAGAGTCCATAAAACTTTTAAAATCATCTGACCTAAATAACTCGTTGCAGATTTAATAGATCTTAGGTAAAATTTTAAAATAGTGATCATATTCTCCCATGTGCCAAATCACCACTCTCCCGAGTCAAGAAAACTTCTAAAATCTTCTAACCTAAATAACTCGTTGCTGATTTAATAGTTCTTAGGTAACATTTACCTAAATCTAAAACAATGTATTTGCACTGGAGAAGTATTTTATTTACACCGTAATGCAAAGGTATATTCTTCTGTGACGGCGTCCCATGTATCTACCCCTTGCTCCACCCACAGCGTGTAAAACTCCTCCTTTAATAGTTGGAGATACATGTTGATATCGTTTCCTGGATGTGTTGACTCTTAAATTAGCATACTCATCTGTATGTACTTCATCTTCATGCACAACTAGTGGAGAAGGTCGTACAACTATACACACATGGGCCAGGTGTTATGTGTGTTTCTCTGGTTGCCGAATGGATTGAATCCTCCGTGCTTGCACCTAACCTGATGTTCTTGAGATCTGCCCCAAAACTTTCGTATTCAATGTCTAATGCTTTCTACTAGCTTGGATCCGAAGGCTGTGTCAGCACTGGGTGTTCAAACTGCTCTGGATCATTTAACACTGCCTCCTTTCTTTCAGCATGCCAACGCATAAGCTTTGCTTCCTTGCAGTCTGCGAAGAATCGTTGCAGCTGGGGGCGAGCGCGAAGTACCCCCACAACTTTCCGAGGAGCTTTATTCTTCCCTTTCTTGTATCGATCAACGTCACACAACGGACATTTGGTCTTGTCTGCGTGCTCGTTACGATAAATGATGCAGTCGTTGATGCATGCGTGGTATTTTTGGTGCGGTAAATCGAGAGTGAATGGATCGTAGCGAACAAGAGGGGGGTGAATGGACGCTACGCCAAGTTTTAGCCTTTTTCAATTTTTAGCGCAACGGAAGTAAAGATGATATCTTTGGTGCTCAAGGTGATGCTAGTATGATCCTAGACAAGTGCAACAAGTAATAGGAACCAAGCAAGATAGTAAGAGTAAGGAGCGGCACAACCGGAGGGCGCGAAGACGAGGCGAGGTTTGTTTCCCGCAGTTCCTCCCACAAAGGGAGTACGTCTGCGTTGAGGAGGTGCACATGAGGCTAGACGGCCACACCACGAAGGAAGGTCTCACCTTCTTCCTCGAGAGAGCTCCACGAAGGTGCTCCCCCTTCTCCACTATGGCACCGGTCGAGGCGGTGATTCCTTCACAAGGTTGGGGCGAGCTCCACAACACAAGGAGGCTCCCAACAACCTATGGGGCTAGCACAACACCAAGCTAGCCTCCATAGGTGCACTTCTTCCAAGATCCCACCATAGGAACCCTACCACCAATATCCACTAAGGACTACCACGAATTAGTGAAATTTCTCTCGGTGGAACGATAGATCGGGGTCTCCTCCACCACTCCTCAAAGTATGAGCAAGATTGATTGGGTAGGTAGGGAGATCCACTTAGTTTGAGCTCAGCAACAATGGAGGAGAGAGAGAGAAGAGCTAAAACGAGTTGGGGAAGAAGGGGCCTATTTATAGGTCTCCTCAAATCCAACCGTTATGTGCAGTTTCTGCCTAAGCAGTACTACCGCTTTGGTAAGCGGTACTACCGCTCTGGATTCGAAATCCCCACAGAACTTGTCCACGTGGACACAAGGCGGTACTACCGCTCGCGGTACCGCTTGAGGTACCGCAATGGGCTCCAAACCTTACTGGATCCCAAGCGGTACCGCAACGGTATCGAAGCAGTACCGCCGTAACTTGAGTTACGGTACTTAAGCGGTACCATAGGCGGTACTACCGCTCTCAAGCGGTACTACCGCCCAAGGTACCGTAAAGGTACCGTAACCTGTTCTGTGAGACATATGCGTGGGAAACCTCCAGAGCGGTACTGCTGAGCGGTACCAGTAGGGTAGCGGTACTACCGCTCATGGTACCGGTACTACCGCTTTGGCTGAAACTGCTTTTTCCTCTTTTCCTCTCCTACCATATGACCTCGCGACACACACACACAAAACCAGAAAACCTAAGAACTACGCTTCAGTCTTCCGATCATAATGTGTTCAGCTAGGGCACCGTACACTTCGCAAATCTATCAAAGACAATCTTTGCGCACGGTTAAATTCATTCGAGTGTTGTTATCAAACACACAAAACACGGGATATGGATTTTGCTCTTACAATCTCCCCCTTTTTGGTGTTTAATGACAACACAAGAATTTGCAATAAAGCATAAGATATTATTATAAGGTTCTTGATTTGCAAAAATAGACGGAGCTCCCCCTAGATGTGTGCACATCTAAAATATGCATTTGTATACAAATACACACATCCTAGAGATAAAAACTCCCCCTAGATTCTACAAACCATGCACAAGTGCTAAGAAGGATATATGATACGAACATATAGCATATGCACACTATGGAGGTAACATAAGATCATATAAGAGGCTTTGGGTGAATTTTTCATACCTTTGCCTTGAGAAAAACCCAAATTCATAATACGTGCCTCCATAGAATTGATGTAGCCAATCAAGAGATAAATAGTGAAGACCAATAGGCTACCAATGATTAAGTCTTAATACAAACCGGGGGATCGGGAGATCCACAAATAGAGTAGCAAGCACATATACGAATAAAGTTTCAAATAACTAGGGGAAAGATATGATGCCAAGGCCGAAAAACCAAAATGAAGCACCAAGCCCTTGGCATCCCCATGCAAATTCCCATCCTAATAGATCAACTTCTCCCCCTTTGGCATCGAAACACCAAAAAAGGAGAAGAAGCATACTAACGTCCCAAGGGGATCACTCGTCATCATCCTCCTCCTCATCATCCTCATCGCCTTCCTCCTCATCATCATCCATCTCTTCGTCCTCGTCTTCTTCATCGTCGTCTTCGTCTTCAACTTGGCCCTTGTCGTGAGGTGGTGGAGAGGGACGAACAATGTGCTCGGGGATGGATTCCTCGGAGCTTGACCAAGTAAGCTTGGATTTCCACTCACCGGGAGGAGTGATGTTGTCCTCGGAGCCCTCGGAGACGGGAAGCTGCATGTGCCTCATCATCGCCTTTTGGTGTTGGCGGATCTTCTTGTTGTCATGGTGAGCTTGGTACATCTTATCTTCAAGGTCCCTCTTGAAGCAAAAGGACTTCTTGAGGCGAGCGGTGAGCTTGGCGAAGAGGCCCTTGGTCTTGACGGAGTTGGGAACGAAGTCGGAATCATCACTATCGGCTTCCTCTTCCTCCTTGTCCTTGGGGGCCCCCTTGCCAAACCTTGGAAGATCATGATTCTTGACAAGAGGACTCTTCCGGTGACATGAATACGCAACCGTGTAAGGAGCTTTCTAATGAGGAGATTAGCGATGCTTTATTCCACATTGATCCTAAATTAAGGCCCTGAACCTGATGGCTTCCCTACACAGTTTTACCAGTGGAATTGGGAGCTGAAGTGTGATGATATTATACTTGCGGTAAAATGTTTCTTTGATACTGGGTTCATGCCAGAGGGTATCAATGTGTTGACGTCAGAAACCCACTGGCGGGCAGAGACGGGCAACACCGTAGAGCCGGGAACAACTAGGGCTGCGGCTGGCCCCAGTCCCTCAGAGCGACGGCCCGCAAAGCCTCCTGGTCGCACGCACCGATGTTTATCACAAGGGCGTGCCACCTGACCTATACCTGGTCAGGAAGGTGTGGATGATGCCTCGCTTAGTTTCTGCAGGGCACACACGTAAACGTTAAATACGAGCCTCGATCGGCTCTCGAGTTATCCCGTGAATCGGCTCAAAGAGCCGATCCACCCATGATTCAGACGAGGTGTCCGAATATATGGTGGTCCTGCTTGATCAAGGTAAAGCTAATGAGATCTACGACGATGTGGGGTTTTCACCGCATAATCGGATCGTCCTACTCCAGGTTGGGCCTCGCGGCCACGCACGGTGATCGTAAGCCGATCCTAAACAAGGCCTAAAAACCAACACGAGGTTGATCCTCGGAACATCCTGCTTAGGGCCAACGAACGACACCCTACGTGCCGCTGGATCCTCCCCCTTTGTAAGGCCTAACTATTGCAGATATTAAACTAATCCTTGTAGAACAAGGAGCAATCGTAACGGATCAGATCTACTAAACTATGATCAAGCGGGGTGCCGCCCCTACGCCTAAGATAGGCGTAAGGGCGGCTAGACATGCAAGGGTTGCACTACGAAAGCATGTAATATGAAGAACAATGCTAACCCTAACATGTCTAAGATAACTACGTTGCTCGCCATCAAAAAGGCTTCGATACGAGCAACGCGTGAACAACGTAGGCAGGCTTGTGCTGCCTAGATCGCAAGATGCGATCTAGGCAGCATGATGCTTACCGGTAGAAACCCTCGAGACGAAGGAGTTGGCGATGCGCCGAGATTTGTGTGTGGTTGAACGTTGGTTGTTGTTTATTCCATAAACCCTAGGTACATATTTATAGTCCAGCGGACTTTCTAATGCGGGCGTGCACTAAACCGTGCACGAGATAAACTCTAACTTTTAATCTAGATACAATCTACTATAATTAAAGATACATGGGCAATCTGGCCCAACTCCACCGAACAGGGCCGCTTCACAGATCTTCCACGTGTAATCTTCCAAGCCCATCTTGTTCGCGGCCCACCTCCTGACTTGGTCAAATTCTGGTGATAACACATGCCCCCCTGGTTTTGGAAATGACATTTCCAAAATCATTACGCTTTCTTTCGTCGGGTCATGTCGTGGCAGAGCAGAACTGCCGCAGAATCTTCCATCATTGCGCCTCGTCTCCTGGGCTTCTCTGTATGAATTGTCAAGTTCGGCATCACGTCCTCGAGAACCGTCATGGCATTAAATCTCCACCACACTCTCTTTATTTATCTGTGCCAAACGGCTCACCACTCCGTCCCCTTGCTCCGCTCTATTCACCAAACCAAAAAACCCTTCCCTCCTGCAGCCATGTCTTCTTCTTCCTCCTCTGCTTCAGGCACCTCCCTCCAACCGTTGCCGAAGAACAAAGAAGAGGACGATCTCCGCTCCGGGGCACTCCCCATCTCCTCTGACAAGGAGAAGAAGGGAGGAGAAGCGGAGAGGACCAAGGTCTCCCCCTCCGCCAAGCTGCCGCCGAAGAAGCGCTCCCGCATGTGGGCGGACAGCGAGGATGACGATGATGACGAAGAAGAAGATGAGGAGGAGGAGGAAGATGATTCCTCCGCCTCCATTGGGTATCCTCCAACGAAGCGCTTCCGCGGCTGGGCGGATAGCGAGGACGATGATGATGACGAGGAGGAGGAGAAGGCTCCAGCCGATGGCTGGGGCAGCAGCCGGCGAGGAGCTTCTGGGAGCAGCGCCGACGACCTCGACGACGGCGACGATGAGGACAGCGACGACTAGTAGAGTAGGACTAGCGATAGCGGTGCACTAGGCACTAGATCCCTCTTTTGAGAGCCATCGGCTCTTCTTGTAAAGCTGCTCCTTTGAATTAATGAGAATTGTTCTTCCAATTTCTCCTTTCATTAATCCAATTTCCATCCTCCCGCTTGCCGCACCAAGACCGATAGTAACGAATCGGGCTATTATTGTTTTTCTCGACCGTGGTGTTTTGCAGTCCCGCAGCCGATAACCATCCATCGGCTAATTCGAGAAACCAGTCTCTTCCTTTTCTTGCAGTATCAGCACGGTCCAAACCTCGTACCAGACGACGGCTTTTCCTTCCCAGTTCTTCCTGAGAAGATCATGATGTAGTGGCAGCCGAAGTAACTCCAATCGGCTCTCCAAAACAGAGCACCTACCAAGCCTGTTGCCCCCCGAGTCTCACCCAAGGCGAGACAGAGACGAGAACCAGCCGATTTGCACATAAATCGGCTTCCCAAGGCATAGAGTCTTCAAGGTGAACTGCCCCCCGAGCTTCTTCAGTTCTTGCCGGCCAGATCGGCTCCTTTCCTTTGGTGGATCTGATGCGATCCATCCTTGACCTGATCCGCACGTCCAGGCTGCTCCTGGCATTGTTCTTGAAGAGAGGATTCAAGCCCTTAGACTACTCCATTGAGGAGCTCTTCCATTAGTGCTCCATTGACCCTCTGATCGTAACAGTTACTCCTCTTAAGTCGATGTCTGATGCATCGGCTGTGCTCGAAAATTTTCGAATTTTCAGATTTTTTTTTTTTTTTTTTTACGGCCGACTAGTGCATCGGCCCCCATATTCCAATACCCATCACCAAAAGATGAGATGCTTCCGTTACATATCCTCGTATTTTATCCACCTGGGTGCCCCCCCGAGCCGATTCTGTCAAGAGAATTGATGGTATCGGCTCTGTTGGATAACATGTTGACCCCAAGCAGAACGGTGGGTGAGGATAATTTTGGCCGATTGCTGGAATCGGCCTCCACGTTGCTTGCTCGGTGAAGGTTTTGTAAGTTCCCTTCATAAAAAAAAATTTTGGGGCCGATCCCAAGGATCAGCCTCGCCACGTTTGCTCATTGATGTGCTCTTGCTACTCGCTCAGGCCGGTAGACCGAACCAGCCCAATCTCTGATTTTATCATGTTGGTGCACTTGCTGTCGTCCACCTTGGATGTATCGTGTAACCGTGGAGCACTGAGCTTCGCCGGAAGAACGAGCACCATGTTTGTGCCAGCCGATATTTCATCATCGGCTTTCCTTTGCTTGGGGCGCCACTCCATCTTCCGTGGACGACCCTCTTCATCCAGGGTTCGCTGAACCTTTGCAGCCAAATCAGGCCTTGCCTTCCTCAATGTATGCAAGTATAACCTCTCGGCTTCCTCCAGGCCGCGCAATCGTTGAACCCTGCATTTCTGGGAACGGCTGAGTCCGTCAGGGCACCACCTTGGCCGGTGGTACCTGTCTTCTTCTTCCCCTCGTCTTCGAATCTTCGAGATCTTCCAACCGAGGGACTCAGCTCGTTTGCTCTGTGGCGGGAGAGGTCCTAAGCGCTCGAACACGGACACGTTGGCTGCCTCCTTCTTCTTCCGGTTGCATTCGGGCAATTGCCGATTGTTGGCAATCGGCTCATTCCCGAATCCCAGCAGGTGTCCGAAGAAGGGACAATCCCGATGCCTCGTCCTCGTCGCCTTGCTCCCTTGCCTTTCCCTTGGCACAACGCTCGTGCTCCTCCTCATCGCGATTCTGCCGACGATGTCTTCTGGCTTCTCTGGCCAGACGACCTCCTTCATCATCGTCGCTGGACCGTCGGCGTTGGTCGTACTGACTCACATACTTGTTGAGGAGGTGATCAGAGAGAGGTCGCTGATATCTTATGTTCTTCACTTCTCTCTCTGTTACGTAGCGCTTGCCGTCTTGGCGGAGCCGATCGCGTGGAGCGGCTTCCTCTGTTTCTTCGTTATGAGAGCAGCTGCCCTCATCTCCATCCTTGCCAGCTTGGTGTCCAAGATCTACCATGTTGATATTGCACAGAAACCCGGCTGGCACCCCGCATGGCAAGCATACTCCACCATGTTTACGGCGGGGAAGGGGTGTGTGTCGACCTTCATGGCGTATCGGTTGAAAATTAGACGCCCGTTCTCTATCGCCGCTTGGATGTGCTGACGCCACACCCTGCAGTCGTTGGTGGCATGGGAGAGCGAGTTATGCCATTTGCAGTATGGCTTTCCATTCAGCTCTTGCGCCGTGGGGAATTTGAGACCTTCAGGTATCTTCAACTGCTTTTCCTTGAGTAGGAGGTCGAAGATTTGCTCAGTCTTGGTCACGTCAAAATCAAATCCCCTGGGCGGGCCTGGGTGGCTTTACCCATTTGCAGGACACGGGGTTCCTCCCCGCGTCCACTCAGCCCATCGCTACTTCTTGGTCTCCCGCAGGAACTTCGTCTTCCTCTCGCATCGACCAGGGCCACCGCACGCTTGAACTTGTCTTGGTACAGGTCCGGGTGGCGCTGTTCATATGCTGAAAGTTTCGAACCATGTGCGCCGGCGAGGGATAATCCGCTTGGGAGGCCGTGTCCTTGAGCTGTGTTGCAAGGCCTGCTACCGCCAACTCGATCGCTTCCTTTTCAGCTTATACGAACCGAAAAGCATCGGTTCCTAAGATTCCTGAAGCGCCGGATGTGATTCTCGTCACGGTTTCTCCGCGCTTCGACGTAGTTGTGCTAGATCGGCAATGCTAGACTCGGAAGCTTCGAGTGGTACCGTTCATGGAACTCGCTCTTCCAACCGCTTCCAAGTTTGGATGGAGTTCGGTGGTAGCGATGTGTACCACCCGAAAGCCGATCCGTGAGGGACTCGTGAGAAGAACCTCACGCGCAACACATCTGACGCTGAGATCGTGCCCAGCTGTGCCAAATATCGGCTCACATGCTCGATGGAGCTGGACCCGTCTGATCCACTGAACTTTGTGAAGTCCGGGAGCCGATATTTAGGTGGCAGCGGGATCAGTTCGTAGCTGTTGGGGTACGGCTTGGTGTAGCCGAACGCCTTCCTTTTCGGCATCATACCGAACTTATCTTTCAGAATTGTACAAATCTGATCCGCTGTGATGGCTGAAGGTGTCGAACCCTGAAGATTCGTCGGGGTAGCATACTTAACCAGCCATGCTTGTTTTTCTGGTTCTAAGCCAACTGCAGGAGCTGGGCTTTGGAGGTTTGTCGGGGCGGCGTACTTAGCCAGCCACGACTGCTTCTCAGGATCGGCTCCTGACGTTCCTCCTGCCGTTCCAGAGGCCGCTGTTATTGCAGCCTGGTTCGAGAGTGCCAAGGCGTTGCCGTCTGGCACGTATGCGCACGCGTATCCGTGCGGGACCTCCTTAGGTGGCTCAGGCAGGAATTGGTAGTCACTAGGATCACCACCAATCTTGTAGACGACGTATGCCGCTGAGTTCGGCAGTTCCGGTGCTGCCCATGCGAACGGCTGGGGCTGGAGCGGCATCTCTCCTTTGAAAGTCCCCACAGCCGGTCCCGACGGGGAGTACCGGTGACTCATGATTTCCTGGACGACGCGCAGAGCGACACGCTCCAAGGTGTTCACCAGGCTCTCAGAGTGGCGGTGCAGCGAATGAGCCACCATGTAGTTGATCTCCTGCCGCAGCGACCTGGTGCGTTCTTCTGACGGGGCGGACAAGTCCACTCCATCGAGTGCGCCTTCAGGTGTGAAACCCTTCCACCTGACGCCATGGGAGCGGGTTCGGTGGAAGGAGCCGATGAGTTCGGCCTCGAGGGTTGCCTTGATCTCGTCATGCTTCTTCTTGAGCTCATCAGGCAGATCCGCGTACGTGACCGGAGTGTCTTCCGCCATCTCGGATGTAGATGGCGATGTCGTGGATGTCGACGAGTGGTCCCACCGGGCGTGCCGGAATGTGTTGACGCCGAAACCCACCGGCGGCGCAGACGGGCAACACCGTAGAGCCGGGAACAACTAGGGCTGCGGCTGGCCCTAGTCCCTCGCGAGCGACGGCCCGCAAAGCCTCCTCGGTCGCACGCACCGATGTTTATCACAAGGGCGTGCCACCTGACCTATACCTGGTCAGGAAGGTGTGGATGATGCCTCGCTTAGTTTCCTGCAGGGCACACACGTAAACGTTAAATACGAGCCTCGATCGGCTCTCAAGTTATCCCGTGAATCGGCTCAAAGAGCCGATCCACCCATGATTCGTACGAGGTGTCCGAATATATGGTGGTCCTGCTTGATCAAGGTAAAGCTAATGAGATCTACGACGATGTGGGGTTTTCACCGCATAATCGGATCATCCTACTCACGATTGGGCCTCGCGCCACGCACGGTGATCGTAAGCCGATCCTAAACAAGGCCTAAAACCAACACGAGGTTGATCCTCGAACATCCTGCTTAGGGCCAGCGAACGACACCCTACGTGCCGCCGGATCCTCCCCCTTTGTAAGGCCTAACTATTGCGGATATTAAACTAATCCTTGTAGAACAAGGAGCAATCGTAACGGATCGGATCTACTAAACTATGATCAAGCGGGTGCCGCCCCTACACCTAAGATAGGCGTAAGGGCGGCTAGACATGCAAGGGTTGCACTACGAAAGCATGTAATATGAAGAACAATGCTAACCCTAACATGTCTAAGATAACTACGTTGCTCGCCATCAAAAAGGCTTCAAGACGAGCAACGCATGAACAACGTGGCAGGCTTGTGCTGCCTAGATCGCAAGATGCGATCTAGGCAGCATGATGCTTACCGGTAGAAACCCTCGAGACGAAGGAGTTGGCGATGCGCCGAGATTTGTTTGTGGTTGAACGTTGGTTGTTGTTTATTCCATAAACCCTAGGTACATATTTATAGTCCAGCGGACTTTCTAATGTGGGCGTGCACCAAACCGTGCACGAGATAACATTCTAACTTCTAAACTAAGATACGATCTAATATGATTAACGATACACGGGCAATCTAAGCCCAACTTCGCCGTAACAAGGCCGATTCACGCATCTTCTTCACATGTATATTCTTCCAAGCCCATCTTGTTCGCGGCCCACCTCCTGACTTGGTCAAATTCTGGTGATAACACATTAGAAAGATCCTAAATTAAGGCCCTGAACCTGATGGCTTCCCTACACAGTTTTACCAGTGGAATTGGGAGCTGAAGTGTGATGATATTATACTTGCGGTAAAATGTTTCTTTGATACTGGGTTCATGCCAGAGGGTTGTTGACTGCCAAAACCCACCGGCGGGCAGCGGCCTTGTCAACACTGTAGAGCCGGGGGGAGCCTAGAGCTGCGGCTGGCTGAGACCCCTCCGAGCGACGGCCCGCAATGCTCTTCTGGTCACACGCGGCGTTGCGAAGTGCAAGGGCGTGCCACCTGACCTATACCCGGTCGTGAAGGTGATGAGATTGCCTCGCTTAGTTTCCTCGCAGGGCATACATGTAAACGTTAAATACGAGCCTCGATCGGTCTCAAAGTTATCTCCGTGAATCGGCTCAAAGAGCCGATCCACCCATGATCCGTACGGGGTGTACGAATACTTGGTGGTCCTGCTTGATCAAGATGAAGCTAATGAGATCTACGACGATTTAGGGTTTTCACCACATAATCGGATCATCCTACTCCAGGTTGGGCCGTATGGCCACGCACGGTGCTCGTAAGCCGATCCTAAACAAGGCCAAAAACCAACATGAAGTTGATCCTAGGAACATCCCGTTTAGGACTTGCGAACGCCACCCTACGTGCCACAGATCCTCCCCCCTTTGTAAGGCCAAACTATTGCAGTATATTAAACTAATCCTTGTAGAACAAGGAGCAATCGTAACGGACCAGATCTACTAAATAATGATCAAGCGGGTGCCGCCCCACACCCGAGATAGGCGTGAGGACGGCTAGATATGCAAGGGTTGCACTACGTAAGCATGCTTAAACGAAGAACAATGCTAACCCTAACACATCTAATGATAACTACGTTGCTCGCCATCAAAAGCGCTTCAAGTACGAGCAACGCATGAACAACGTGAGCTTGTGCCGCCTAGATCGCAAGATGCGATCTAGGCAGCATGTCGCTTACCTGATAGAAACCCTCGAGACGAAGGAGTTGGCGATGCGCCGAGATTGGTTTGTTTTTGGGGTTGAACGTGAGTTGTTGTTTATTCCATAAACCCTAGGTACATATTTATAGTCCAGGGGACTTTTTTAATGTGGGCGTGCACTAAACCGTGCACGACTAAGATTCTATCTCTAAACTAAAATAGATCTAATATGTTACGTATACACGGGCAATTAAACCCAACAGGCCGATTCATAGAATTCTCCACGTATATTTCCTTAAGCCCATCTTGATCGCGGCCCACCGCCGACTCGGTCAAATCTTGGTGATAACACATGCCCCTCCGGTTTTGGAATTGGTAATTCCAAAATCACTCGCTTTCCTTCGTCGGGTCATGTCGTGGCAGTAACCGTCGCAGATTCCTCATGATGATGCCTTGCCTTCTCAACTTCTCCGCGTGACCTCGGCAGTTTTTTTTTTTTTTAGGCACCACTTCCTCGGAAACCGCCGTGGCATTGAATTTCCACTATATCCTCCTTCGATTTAACCGCTTCCGAACAGTTCTTCTTTGTATCTCCTCCGCACTAGCACTCCGAAAAACCCTCCCAGCCACCATGTCTTCCTCCTCCTCTCGCTCCATCGGATCTTGCTAGCCAATCCTCCACGTCCCGTGAGCCGACGCCGGAGTACGACGCGGCGGCGGTCCACGCGGCCAACACCCGCCGCGCCATTGCGGCGGGGAGGAAGCAGACCACGACTTCTCCGTCCGGTCCGAGGACGACCAGTCCTTGACTGGACGGGGAGAGCGACCTCCGCTTCCTCGCCGTTGGGGAAACGGAAGAGGGGAGTGACGACGACAGCCTTCTCCTCGCGACTTCACCTCTCCCGGGAGGAGGAGGAGCAGGAAGAGGAGGAGGAGGACGACGACGAGGGCTCCTCCGACGAGCCGCCGGCCAAGCGGTTCTGCCCTTGGCCGGGCAATCTAAGCGACTTCGACAGCCGACGAGGACGACGCCGACGAAGAAGATGAAGACAACGAGGGCCCGGCCGGCGGCCATTGGAGCGACGACGAGCTCGCCGGGAGCAGCGCCGACAATGGCGACGACAACGACGACGAGGGCAGTGATGGCCCATAGATAGGACCTCTAGAATAGGGCCGTAGTAGTAGATGGGGCAGTGGAACCCCTAGTATTCCCCTTTTGAGAGCAATTAGCTCCTCATGTAAGAAATCTCCTCTTAATCAATGAAGAACTTTTCCCCCAATCTTGATTTTGCCGATTCCTTTTAATTGAGCCGATTCTCTCTTCTACCGACCTTGCCGATTCGTCCCCTTTGCCAATGCGTAATGAGCCGATCGCACCGCATCGGTCCTTTGAAATTCACCCTTCTCTTCTTCAACCGATGATTTTCTAAATCCGGTGGAAGGTGCCGGACTTTCGAAACAACCTTCGAATTTTTCCAACCAAACCAAATAATCCTTTTCAGCACCCATCATTGTGAAGAGGGTTGCAATGAAGGATCAGCCGATGGTATCCTCATCGGTTCTTAAACAGAGTATCCACTAGGTCCGTTGCCCCCCGAGCCTTACTCGAGGCGAGAATGTCGTAGAGAATGCGCCACAGCTCGATCCTCTTTCTTCCTCCGACAGCCGATAATCCTCCGTTTCCTCTTTGACGGAAAAGGTTCAGGAACCCGGATCGGCTCGAAGCAGCTGGAGAAGTTTCCATTGCTTTACTCCCTCGAGGCAACGAAAGCACCACCATTGGTCTAGATTTGGTGGAGACTCGATAAACACCGCATAATTCCACTAAAGTCGATGGCTGCGCATCGGCTGCTCTCATTCTAAAGTCGATGCCCTCGCATCGCTGTAAAAATTTTTTTATTTTGGCCGATTTTTTCTTAATCGGCCCCCAATGTTTCATTGCACGTATGTTCTCACATGTTCCATCCGATTATATGCCCTCCGAGCCGATACCTGCTCGGATGACTCGCAGATATCGGCTTGTATGGATAGCTAGGGCTCTGCACTTGTGCGTTGGCTCTGCGAAAATCCGAGCTAACTCTCGTATGCCGACGTAGTCACCGCCCAATAGATCGGTGCTGAACGCAGCGTAACATATGGTGAAAGTATTTTTGGCCGATTGCTGAAATCGGCCTCCATATTCATTGGAGAGCTGACCGAAGGTCCCGTAATGTCCCTTCATGAACTTTTTGGGGCCGATCACAAGGATCAGCCTCTCCCGGTTTGCTCATTGGTTTGATCTTGCTACTTGGTCAGCCGGGATGAAACCAACCCAACCTCCGACTTGATGCGCCCGCTCGTCGTCCACCTTGTGTGCTCCGTAGAGTCGTGGAGCGCTACGCTCCGTCGGCAAGACGAGTACCATGTTTGTGCCGCCCGATGTCTCATCATCGGCTTTCCTCCGTTTAGGGCGCCACTCCATTTTCCGTGGACGACCCTCTTCATCCAGGGTTCGCTGAACCTTTGCAGCCAGCATCGGGCCGTGCCTTTCTTAGCGTATGCAGTACAACCTTTCGGCTTCCTCCAGTGCCGCGCAATCGCTGAACCCCGCGCTTCCGGGAACGGCTGAGTCCGTCGGGGCACCACCTTGGCCGGTGGTACCTGTCTTCTTCCACTTCTCCCTCGTCTTCCGAATCTTCAAGATCTGCCCAACGAGGTGACTCGAGCACGTTTGCTTTGTGGTGGGAGAGGCCCTAAGCGCTCGAACACGTACACGTTGGCTGCCTCCTTCTTTTTCTTATTGCATTCTCGGGCAATTGCCGATTGTGGGCAATCGGCTCATTCCCCGAATCCCGAGCAGTTGTCCGAAGAAGGGGCAGTCCCAATGCCTCGGCGTTGTCGTCTTGCTCCCTTGATGCTTCCGTGGCATAGCGCTCATGCTCCTCCTCATCGTGATCCTCGCCGACGATATCTTCCGGCTTCTCTAGCCAAACGATCTTCTCTATCACTGTAATAGGGTCGCCGGCGTTGACCATACCGATTCACATATTTGTTGAGGAGGTGATCGCAGAGGGGTCGCCGATATCTTATATTCTTCACCTCTCCCTCTCGTGACGTAGCGCTTGCCATCATGACGGAGCCGATCGCATGGGGCGGCCTCATCCGTATCCTTGCTCGTGAGAGCAGCTGCCCTCATCTCTATCTTTGCCGCAGTGGTTTCCAGTGCCCTACCATGTTGATGCTGAACGAGGGGCCTGGCTGGCAACCTTCAGTGTAGGTGATTCCTACCATGTTAACGGCGGGGAAGGGTTGGGTGTCGACCTTCATGGCGTACTCGGTTGAAAATTAGCCGCCCCTTCTCTATCGCCGCTTGGATGTGCCGACGCCACACCCGGCAGCCGTTGGTGGCATGGGAAAGCGAGTTGTGGAATTTGCAGTACGGCTTTCCGTTTAGCTCTTTCGCCGTGGGGAACTTGAGACCTTCGAGAACCGTCAACTCGTTTCTCCTTGAGCAGGAGGTCGAAGATTTGTTCAGCCTTGGTTACGTCAAAATCAAATCCCTCGGGCGGCCCCGGTGGCTTTACCCATTTGCAGGCCACAGGGGTTCCTCCCCGAGTCCACTCAGCCACTCGCTATCTCTTGGCCTCCCCGCAGGCACTTCATCCTCCTCCGTATCGACCATGACTATCGCACGCTTGAACTTGTCTTGGTACAGGTCGGGGTGGCGCCGTTCATATGCCGATAGTTTCCGAACCATGTGCGCCGTTGAGGGATAATCCGCTTGGGAGGCCATGTCCTTGAGCCGTGTTGCAAGGCCTGGCCACCGCCAACTCGATCGCTTCCTTTTCAGTTATACGAACCGAATAACATCGGTTCCTAAGATTCCCGAAGCGCCGGATGTATTCTCGTCACCGTTTCCCCGCGCTTCGACGTAGTTGTGCTAGATCGGCAATGCCGTACCTCGGAAGCTTCGTATGGTATTGCATATGGAACTCGTTCTTCCAATTGCTTCCAAGACTGGATGGAGTTCGCTGGTAGAGAGGTGTACCATCCAAAAGCCGATCCCGTGAGGGACCGTGAAAAGAGCCTCACGCGTAGCTGATCCGACACCGAAGCCGGTCCTAGTTGAGCCAAATATCGGCCGACGTGCTCGATGGAGCTGGAGCCATCCGATCCACCGAATTTGGAGAAGTCAGTGGAGCCGATATTTTGGTGGCAGCGGGATCATCTCGTAATCGTCGTGGTACGGCTTGGAATAGCCGACCGCCCTTCTTTTCGGCATCATGCCGAACTGGTCTCTCGGCATGGTACCGATCTGATCCGCCGTACCGGCCGTAGGAGTTGCACTCGAAGATTCGCCGGGGTGGCGTACTTGGCCTGCCACGTTTGCTTTTCCAGCCTCGAGCCAGCCTGCAGGAGCTGGGCTCGGGAGTTTCGCTCGGTGTGGCGTATTTAGTTAGCCACGTCTCGCTCTGCCGCCGACGTTCCTCCCGTCTTCGCCGGAGTCCCCGATGTTGTGGCCTGGTTTGTGAGTGCCCGATCACCACAATCCGGCACATACATGCATGCGTACCCATGAGGGATCTCCTTAGGCGCCTCCATTAAGAACCGGTAGTCACCGGGGTCGCCACCACCTCCGTAGACGAGGAATGCCGGTGTAGTCGGCACTTCAGCGGGTGCTGCCAACGCAAATGGCAGCGGTGGACGGGACCGGAATGGCAATTCTCCTTGATGCGTCCCGAGAGCTGGTCCCGACGGCGAGTACCGGTGGCTCATGATCTCTCGGATCACGCGCGGAGCGACACGCTCCAGCGACGTTAACCAAGTTCTCGCAGTGGCGGTGTAGCGAGTGAGCCACCGTGGTAGTTGATCTCCTCGCCGCGTACCCCCGGTGCGTTCCTCCGACGGGGAAGAAAGGTCTATCCCATCGAGTGCACCTTCCGGTGAGAACCCCTTCCATCCGATGCCACCGGAACGGGTTCTCTCGAAAAGAGCCGATGAGGTCGGCTTCGAGGGTAGCCTTGATCTCATTGTATTGCTTCTTGAGGTCGTCAGTGCAGATCCTCGTAGGTGACCGGCGTGCCGTCCGCCATCTCGGATGTAGATGGCGATGTGGTTGATGTAGACGATCGTCCCACCGGCGTGCCGTAATGTGTTGACCGCCAAAACCCACCGGCGGGCAGCGGCCTTGTCAACACCGTAGAGCCGGGGAGCCTAGAGCTGCGGCTGGCCGAGACCCCTCCGAGCGACGGCCCGCAATGCTCTTCTCGGTCACACGCGGCGTTGCGAAGTGCAAGGGCGTGCCACCTGACCTATACCTGGTCGTGAAGGTGATGAGATTGCCTCGCTTAGTTTCTCCGCAGGGCATACATGTAAACGTTAAATACGAGCCTCGATCGGCTCTCGAGTTATCTCGTGAATCGGCTCAAAGAGCCGATCCACCCATGATCCGTACGGGGTGTACGAATACTTGGTGGTCCCGCTTGATCAAGATGAAGCTAATGAGATCTACGACGATTTAGGGTTTTCACCACATAATCGGATCATCCTACTCCAGGTTGGGCCAGATGGCCACGCACGGTGCTCGTAAGCCGATCCTAAACAAGGCCAAAAACCAACATGAAGTTGATCCTAGGAACATCCCGTTTAGGACTTGCAAACGCCACCCTACGTGCCACAGATCCTCCCCCCTTTGTAAGGCCAAACTATTGCAGATATTAAACTAATCCTTGTAGAACAAGGAGCAATCGTAACGGACCAGATCTACTAAATAATGATCAAGCGGGTGCCGCCCCCACACCTGAGATAGGCGTGAGGACGGCTAGATATGCAAGGGTCGCACTACGTAAGCATGCTTAAACGAAGAACAATGCTAACCCTAACACATCTAATGATAACTACGTTGCTCGCCATCAAAAGCGCTTCGATACGAGCAACGCATGAACAACGTGGCTTGTGCTGCCTAGATCGCAAGATGCGATCTAGGCAGCATGTCGCTTACCTGATAGAAACCCTCGAGACGAAGGAGTTGGCGATGCGCCGAGATTGGTTTGTTTTTGGGGTTGAACGTGAGTTGTTGTCTATTCCATAAACCCTAGGTACATATTTATAGTCCAGGGGACTTTCTAATGTGGGCATGCACTAAACCGTGCACGACTAAGATTCTATCTCTAAACTAAAATAGATCTAATATGTTACGTATACACGGGCAATTAAACCCAACAGGCCGATTCATAGAATTCTCCACGTATATTTCCTTAAGCCCATCTTGACTGCGGCCCACCGCTGACTCGGTCAAATCTTGGTGATAACAAGGGTATCAATGACACTTCAATTGTCTTAATTCCGGAGTTGAAGGATTATCGTCCCATTGGAGTATGCAATGTTTTGTACAAGATTGTGTCGAAGTGCCTTGGAAATCGACTTCGACCAATATTGGGAGATGTGATTTCTTAAAATCAGAGTGCTTATACACTGGGGCGGATGATTACTGACAATGCACTTTGTGCGTTTGAGTGGATGAATTTCATGGAGCATGCTACCTCCACTAGTTCCTCTTTTTGTTCATATAAAAGTGATTAAGCCTTATGACAGGATTGATTGACATTGTTTGAAGAGTACAATTTATAAAATGAGTTTCTCTCATTGGTGGTTGCAAATGTGCAATGGATCATGACATATGTTACGATGGTGAGATATTCACTAAAATTCAGTGGAACTCTCTATTGGAAGTATTTTCTCCAACTAGTGTCCTATGTCAAGGGGATCCTCTTTCTGCTCTCTTGTTCATGTTTGTGGCAGATGGTTTGTCAACACTATTAAGGCATTAAGTAGAGGCAAACAGACTTACTCCAATTAAGGTGTGCAGAATTCCCCGCAAAAAAAAGGTGTGCAGAAGGGTGCCCAGTATTTTCCATCTATTGTTTTTGGCCTAAACCTATCGGCGACGGGTCTCGCTTTGCTCGTTTGCATTCTTATATTTCATATAATAATGTTTAACTGTCACAAGGTTCCAAGATAATACTACAAACTCAAACAAGCTATAAACGTGGGAACTACTAACAGAAACTACAAGCACTGGTAGAAAAACGGCCATTGGTCGCGGTTCGCAACTGCCATTAGTCGCGGTTGCGCAACCGCGACCAATTATGCGCGACTAAAGGCCCCCCCCTTTAGTCGCGGTTCCTTACGAACCGCGACTAAAGGCCCGTCCACGTGGGCGGCAGGCGAGCGCCAGGGCGGAGGACCTTTAGTCGCGGTTCTTCTGGCCAGCCGCGACTAAAGGCCTCCGCAGGTTTAGGGTTTTAGCCCCCCCCCAACCTGGTTTCTTTTTAATTTGTATTGTTTTATTTCTTTTGGGTTTTATTTTTGAAGGAGTTTCACATATTCTACGGTACTACATATATACATGCATATGAATGTACAATTTCAAACAAATTTGAAATTAGAACCAAAAAGAATTCAAGAGGAATATACAATATATATTCAATATCGGATGACCATATACAATTTTGAACAAGTTTCCCTACATAATTTAGTGCATATAAAGTTCTACGTCCTCTACATAGTGTTCTCCTCTAGGATCGATGACTTCCTCGCGAACCATCCAGCTAGTTCCTCTTGAAGTGGTCGGAAGCGAGCTTCGGACTAAGCGTCTTCCGGAGGTTATTCCTCTTGATGTTGATCTCGGACGACTGGTCCCGCTCATTGGTGTATCTCCGGATCCTCTCACAAACATAGTATCCACATAGATTGGTCTCCGGTGGCTGAATATCCCCGATCCCGTGCACTGCCCTTCTAAATTGTAGCTCTTTTTTGAATTCACCGACCTTTTCATCTACGAACCGTCTCCAAACCCTACGAGGCAAAGAAAATTAAATGAACAAGAGAGTTATTAATTAGTTACTTGATATTAGGAAATGATGAACGAAATAGGCCGATCGATATAGAGCGCAAATGAATGAAAACAATTACTTTTGCATCATTTTTCTCATGTCGGCCCAAAGCGCCGCATCCATATTCAGAGAGTCGTGGACGAGAGCTGTGGAGGTGTGAAATTGAATTACCATCGGAATCCGGTGGAACCTGCGGACACGATACATGCACGATCATGCATAACTCATCGATTAGCCACATACCATGCATGGAGTAAACAAAAGAGAATGTGCTCAAGACAGAAACACTCACCCAAAATGGTAAGGAAATAGAATATCACTTTTGAGTTCCTGTTTTCTAAAAAACCGCCACGAGTCTTCCTCCACGTCGGCGGGGTGGTGTTCTAACACATATGAATTAACGATGTGTGGGTCAATGAACCCAACATCATGGATGTTCCTTATTCGCATTTCCCGCTTCTTCATTCTGCATAATAGCGTACACAACAAGATAGTTAGGACAATATATATATATATATATATATATATATATATATATATATATATATATATGTGCGAGGCAATGAAAGAGATGAGGTAGAAATTAATAAATCACTTACAGAACGTAGCAACTGATGATAGATTTGTCGATCTCGCGCATATTGAATAGCTGGAACAATTCACTCCGATGAATTGTTATATAGTAATGTTTGAAGTGATGCTCATATCTAACTTCCGCATAAATATAGTCTTTGGCGTTTTTAAGTTTTATGTAACCCTTGTACCAATTTAGCGGACCTTTCATTTGTCGAGGTAGATCCTCTTCTCCGCGAGTGCTCGACGAGAGGGCAATTCTCCACATATGTAAATACTACGTCCTTCATTGGCGCCTCATCAAGGCCTAACAGTGCACGAAGAGTGATACCTAAGTTGGCCGCTTGTTCTCTGGCACTCGTTACGGTCAATCCATGTGCTGCCGCAGCTGCTATGATATCGGGGGCATCCGGACCGGCGGCTTGCACTATGAGCGGGGCGATCGATTGTTTACTTTGTTCCCCGAGCTGGGCAACTTCTTTCCCCCTTTCTAATTTTTTCTCGGCCTCCTCCAAGGCTTTCTTCTCCTGCTTCTCCGCCAACTCTTGGTTCCTCTTGAACGCGAGTGCTTGCCTACGAAGTTCACGTGCATAGTCGTCAGGCAGATTCTTCGCGGCTTGGGACGGTGTGTTCAAAAATGACTTAGCCCAGCTCTTTTGCTTCTCAGAAAATACTTGCTTGGGCTCGGGCTCTCTATTCTTCTTGCATTCCGCCTTCCATTTCTCATAATCGCGAGTCGCGGCCGCGTCGACTTCCTCGGCAAGTACGTTCCCAAGGCCTCGTGGGGAGAGGCTTCGGTGATGGCTCTGGTACCTTTGTGGTCTTAGGTACATAAGGGTCCGGGTTGATAGTCCAGGACTGCTTACGCTTCTTCGCCGGAGGTGGATTGGGGGCGGCGTCCGCTTACCCGCCCGGGGCGGACTGGGGGGCGGCGGCTGCTTACCCACCGGAGGTGAATTGGGGGGCGGCGTCGGCCCTCGTGAAGGAGGTGTAGGTGAAGCACCACCACCACCACCACCACCACCACCACCACCACCGCCACCGCCACCGCCACCACCACCGTAGGGGGGTGGACTTGTTGGCGCCTCGCCTGGAAACTTGATAAACTTCTTTTGCCATAGAATGAACTGGCGCTTGACATCTCCAAGTCTTCTCGCCCCTTCAGGTGTAGCAATGTCAATGTCCAGGTCCTCAAACCCTTGGACTATGTCCTCCACCGTGACACGAGCATAGCCATCTTGAATGGGGTTGTTGTGGTGGAGTGCTCCGGGTAAACATGGTAAAGCACTCGCCGATGGCTACCTTCATGGACATGTTCCCGATAGGATAATACAGATGACATTCTTTCATCTCCTTTATATCGTCCACGGGGTAGCGAGGAGGCTCCGGTGCAGTAATTTCCACCACCGGAGGCTCCAGGTGCGGTAATTTCGATCGTCGGTGCACCAGCCGGTGGGGCCTCCGTGGAAGCCACGCTGCTTTTCTGCTGCTGGCTTCCGAGATCCAATGGATGATCTTCATGCTGCGCCCGAGCTGCATCTCTTTCGGCTACTAGTACACTCACGGTTTTCTTCATCACATCCATTTCCGATGCCAACCGCGCGACAACATCTGCTTCCCGATCCATCTTTCTCTTACGGCTTCTGTAACCGTACGGGTCATCGTTCTGGGGGAACCCTATTTTCCACGGAATGTGCCCCATGCCTCGTACACGTCCTCCGTGTTCAGGATTCCCGAGGGCTTTTGTCAGCGCGTCGTTCTCTCTGTTGAACTTGATCTTCCCCTCTTGAGCATCCCTCATTGCCTCAATAAGCTTTTGGGTGGGTTTAATTATTTTGCCCCGTAAACACACTCCCTCGTCTCCGGGTTCGCCGATCCCCCATGCCCGTACCACCAGCCTTTTGGACCTTGGGTCCCATCCCTCCGTACACGGACGGATTCCTCACGCCCTCAGCTCGTTCTCCATCTTCTCCCACCTAGGCTCCCAAAGGCGATACCCTCCTGGCCCCATAATATGATTGTACTCCTTCTTAGCCGCATTTTCCTTATTTTTTTCGATATTTCAAGGAACTGCTCCGATTTCTTTTGCTTCACAAATTCTGGCCAATCATGTTTCAGTTTCTCATATTGTCCTTTGAAATCCGGAGTCTTGTTCTCCTTGACAAAGTCATGGGCTAGATTTTGCTTGAATTTCCGGAATGTCGCGGACATCTTATGAAGAGCGAACTGTTTGACTAGCCTCCTCCTCTCCTTGTTTTCCTCAATCTTGTTACCCTCCTCATCGAATTTGTTGTATTCCGGAGGTAGAACGAAATGTTCCATAAGCTTCTTGAAGCAATCTTTTTTTGTTCTCTCATCGACAAAAGTGAAACCAACTCGTGCCTTCTTTGGCTCATTCCACTCCTCGGACGGTGATCGAGACGTTGTCTCTAACAATGGCTCCGCATTGGTTGACAAACTTGGTGGCGTTCTTGCGGGGCTCCAGCGGCCTGCCGGTTGCACTCGTCGACAACCTCGATGGTGCATGTTTCTCCTTGTTTCATCGTCTTGGTTGCGCCACGCTTTGACGACGTACTCGATTGTTTCGACGATCCGGCCGAGGGCTAAAATAAGAAAGAGAGTCGCGCGCGTTAGTACACACATATTTATTCAAATCAGTTAGTTTTTATCACCAGAGGCTCAATGTATATATATACCTCGGCGCCGGAGGTGGTTGCTACTTCCAATTGAAGATCGTCGTTTATCGATGTTTCTTCGGCATCATCTTGCTGACGGCGCCCTTCATCTTCACCGTCAAGGTTCAGATAAGAAGAGATATCATCTTCTTCTTGTCCGGTCGGCACATATACAATATCGCCGTTTATGATGCCGAACATATGGTCTTCAGCGTCCGGATCATAGTTGTCCATAATCGGGTCAGCTCTATCGTCCGCCATATGTCAGTCCTGAAAACATGTAGTAAAAACAAATTAATTGTGTATATGCATTATCACATCTCTTCTACATATAAAGAGAGAGGGCGACGAGGGAGGCGAGAGGGGGACGCGTGTTATATGCGGACGATCGACCTCGCAGTGACCGCGTGACCGAGAGACCGGTGGCGGTGGCGAACCGGTGGCGAAAGGGCGGTGGCGGTGCCGACGACACATAACCCTCGCCGCCCCCTCTCGATCCCAAAAAAACACCGCGCGTATACGGAGGGGCGACGAGCGCTGCCGGCCCCCTCCGTATACGCGCGGTGGTAGCTGGTCACCGCGGCAGCGCGTTCCCATGCCGAGGTGGGCGCCGTCGGTGGGTAAGGACGACGGTACGGGGAAGAAAAGTCGACGAGCACGGGATTTTTCATAAATTTGACTTAGTTTTTTTTAAGTCAAAATTTAGTTCTTTTTTGAGACAAATTTTTTTTGTCAATTTTTAGTTTTTTTTAAGTCAAATTTTAGTTTTTTTTTACACAATCTTTTTTAAGTCAAATTTGTAGTTCTTTTTGAGACAAAATTTTAAGTCTCAATTATTTTTTTTAAGTCAAATTGTAATTCTTCTTTTACACAAACTTTAAACTCAAATTTTAGTTATTTTTAATTTCAAAATTAACAAGAAACAAAAACTAAAAAAAAGAAAAAAAAGGTAGGGGATCTGCTCCTCTATTAGAGGTTTATTAGTTAGTAGTTAGTTTTTTAAGTTATTAGTTAGTAGTTAGTTTTTTAAGTTAAAAAAAAAATTCGGCCAGATCGATCGAGGCGCGCCCTGGCCGCGCCCTTCTCTTCTTCGCTGTGCCGGCCGGGCGCGGCGCGCAAGGTCTGGCGGCGGCGCGGCACGCGTACTGCGACGCGGCGCGCGCAAGATCTGTCGGCGGCGGCGACTGTCGGAGGCGCGGCGCGCAACTCCGGCGGCGGCAGCGTGCAGGGGGTTCGGCGCGCGGCGGGGGGCGCCGGCCAGATATCGAGGCGTTGCAGGGGGTTTGACGTACGGGGCGGGCGCGGGAAGAAGAAGGAGGCAGCGGCCGACGGTGGCGGTCGGCGAGGACGACGAAGAGGCAGCCTGGCGGCGGTCGACGGAGACGCGCGCGCGGCGGAGGCGAGGTCGACGAAGAGGCAGCCTGGCGGTTCGACTAAGGAAGGAGAAGTGAGTCCTGCGCGCCGCCCGCGCGGATATTTATAGGTAGGGGCTTTAGTCGCGATTGGTGTGGCCAACCGCGACTAAAGGGTACCCTTTAGTCGCGGTTGGCCACACCAACCGCGACTAAAGCCCTTTTTTCGCCCGTTTTTCGGTTCCCGCGGAAATAACCTTTAGTCGCGGTTGGCCTGGCCAACCGCGACTAAAGGCTTTTTTCAAATTACTTTTTGTTTTTCAAAATGTTAAAAATACAGAAAAATAAAACAAATTCATTTCAAAATCATAAAATACAAATAATATATCAAAAAATTCAGAAAAATAAAACTAATTCAATTCAAAATGTTAAAAATACAAATAATATATCAATAAATTCCAAAAAATAAAACAAATTCATTTCAAAATCATAAAATACAAATAATATATCAAAAATTCAGAAAAATAAATCTAATTCAATTCAAAATGTTAAAAATACAAATAATATATCAATAAATTCCAAAAAATAAAACTAATTCATTTCAAAATCTGAAAAATACAAATAATATATCAAAAATTTCAGAAAAATAAAACTAATTCAATTCAAAATGTTTAAAATACATATAATATATCAATAAATTCAGAAAAATAAAACTAATTCATTTCAAAATCTGAAAAATACAAATAATATATCAATAAATTCAGAAAAATAAAACTAATTCAATTCAAAATGTTTAAAATCCTTATTCCACCCGCCACTTTCTTCCCGCCTCCTGTCTTTTTCCCGTGCGACGTGTAGCCACCGCTTCCACGTGCCTCGCCCCGCCGACGCCGGCGTGCGACGTGTGTAGCCGTTGCTTACACGTGCCATGCCCCGCGTGCGCTATATAGAGCGACGAGTGCGGGCGCAACCACACGTCGCCACCGCCTCCGCTCATTCATCTCCGGGATGCCTCCACGTCGTCGAGGGGCGTCCGGTTTCCGTGGCGTTCGAGTGCGTCCGAGCGGTAGGTTCACCGCCGAGATACGCACCGGTGGCTTCCGCCTCACCCTCGGCACGTACAACACGCCGGAGCTGGCGGCGCGCGCTTACGACGCGGCGGCGTGGCGCTTTCGGCTGCCAGGGCGCGACATGAACTTCCCGGATGTTGAATCGCTAGAGGAGGCGGAGTTCCTCGCGCCACCGCCGTGCCTCGTCGACGACGAGGACCGTCGCCGGCACCGCCAGTTGCAGCGCAGGATCGCCATCGCCGAGCGCGACGAGCAGTTGATGCGCCAGTGGAGGGCGCAGTTCCCCAACGATGTCGACAACACCGACGCGTTCTTTGCTAACCTTAGGGCACAACGCAGGTCCAACAGGCGCCACCGTCGGGCCGTCGCCGCCTTCGAGCTCGAGAACCGGAATACAACTTGGACCGAAAACGACCCTCGGTGGGATGACATTTGGACGGAGACAACCTCCGACGACGAGTAGAGACTAGACTAGTAATTTATCTATTTTATTGTAATTTCAATAAAGTCGTTGTTGGTTCTATTAGTTTAAATTTAGTTTATAAAGTTGTTGTCGGTTGTTTTTGTTCAATAAAGTGGTTCCGTCTTTCCGGCGCGGATACATGGCCAGATTCGAAGGAGGAGGCTCTGTCTTTCCGGCGCCGGCCCCCTCTTTCCGCCTCTGTCTTTCCGTCGGCCCCTCTTCCCGCCTGTGTCTTTCAGCCGGCCCCCTCTTTCCGCCTCTGTCTTTCCGCCGACCCGCTCTTCCCGCCTCTTTCTTCCCGCCAATTTCTTCCCGCCTCATGTCTTCCCGCCTCTTTCTTCCCGCCACTTTCTTCCCGCCTCCTATCTTCCCGCTCCCATTTTTCCCGCCTCTTTCTTCCCGCCACTTTCTTCCCGCCTCCTGTCTTCCCGCCTCTTTCTTCCCGCCACTTTCTTCCCGCCTCCTGTCTTCCCGCTCCCATTTTTCCCGCCATTTGTCACTACATATATGTAGCCCGGCTTGGCCAGCATTATCACATCTCTACAATCTCTCATCACTCTCTCATGGCTTCCACCGCACCCACTCTAACCTACCAGCAGGTGGAGGAGCTTTGCGCCTCGAACTACCCTTGCCCACCGGGCTACCGCGTCCCCGCCAGCTGGAGCCTAAGCGCCGGCGGCGTGCCGGTCCCTCCCCTCCCTCAGGGTACTGCGCGCCGGGCGGCTATCACGAACCACTACTACCTCGACCTCACGCCGGAGCAGCGGATGAATCCCCGCTGGCATCCCGATAACCAGCATACTTGGGACGCCTTCCTCATCAATCAGCGTGAGAGGGCGCTCGCCAGGTATGAGGAGGACGGTCTGCCTCCTGGGAACTTCCACGAGGCCGGCCGTCGGCTATGGTGGTACGACCGGACTCTGCAGAGCGTCATGGACTACATCACGGCCGGCGATATCCCCGCCTGCGCTACCCTCGGTTCGAGCCACGAGCGCCGCCCGACGACAGCGACGACAGCAACGACGACGACGGCGACAACTTAGAAGGCGACGACTACCAGTACAACGGCGGCGACTATGAAGACTACGAGTATGCATATTATACGCCTACGCAGGAGTATGACTAAATCACTCCAAATTTCATGTATCATCAGTGCTATCTCGAATCAATCGAATCATTCGAAAATGGACACCAGAACACATCACGGATAATATAATTCACATGATCCATTCAACAAAGTTTGGTACAATAAATTATTACACATCATTTCTTCCCTTGTGTCCCCGCTTGCTTACGATTGGGCCGTATCCATGGAGCATCCTCATCATTTAACTTAATGCTTGGGTCGGTGTTCACTTTGAAGGGCGGAATTTCACCAAACATATTATAATCTTCGACATGTCTGTCTTGTCCTCCACTCCCACGATGTTTCTTTTCCCTGAAAGAACAATGTGGCGCTTTGGATCATCGCATGATGTACTTGATCGTTTTCTTATCTTTCCGTTTCCTCGGTTTGCTACTCATATCCTTCACATAGAAAACCTGAGCGACATCTTTCGCTAGGACGAATGGTTCGTCAAGGTAACCAAGATTGTTGAAATCCACCATTGTCATTCCGTATTGCTGGTCCACCTTTACCCCACCTCCTGTTAGCTTGAACCATTTGCACCGGAACAAAGGGACCTTAAAGGAGGGTCCATAGTCAAGTTCCCATATCTCCTCTATGTAACCATAATATGTGACCTTTTGCCCATTCTCGGTTGCTGCATCAAAGCGGACACCACTGTTTTGGTTGGTGCTCTTTTTATCTTGGGCGATCGTGTAAAATGTATTCCCATTTATCTCGTACCCTTGGAAAGTCGTTATAGTCGAAGATGGTGTCTTGGCCAACATGTACAGCTGATCTATAACCTTATTGTCATTCATTAAATGTTTTCTCAACCAACCGCCGAAAGTCTCCATGTGGGCCTTCCTAATCCAGGATTCGAGCTTCCCGGGTTGTCCGAGCGTAAAATATTCTTGTGTTTCTCAAAGTACGGAGCCACCAAGCTGGAATTGGTCGAAGCTGTGTGGTGTGCTTCAGTCAGAGAATGGCCGTCCATACATATCGTTGATTTCCTTCCGATCGTGCCTTTTCCACTTAGTCTCCCCTCGTGTCGCGATCGAGGAAGACCAATCGGCTTAAGGTCAGGAACAAAGTCAACACAAAACTAGATTACCTCCTCATTTCCATAGCCCTTGGCGATGCTTCCTTCTGGCCTAGCACGGTTATGAACATATTTCTTTAATACTCCCATGAACCTCTCGAAGGGGAACATATTGTGTAGAAATACAGGACCGAGAATGGAAATCTCTTCGACTAGGTGAACCAGGAGGTGCGTCATAATGTTGAAGAAGGATGGCGGGAACACCAACTCGAAACTGACAAGACATTGGACCACATCGTTCCGTAACCGTGGTAGAACTTCGGATTGATTACCTTCCGAGAGATTGCATTGAGGAATGCACATAGCTTCACAATGGCTACTCGAACATTTTCCGGCAAGGAGCCCCTCAAAGCAATCGGAAGCAATTGCGTCATAATCACGTGGCGGTCGTGAGACTTCGGGTTTTGGAACTTTTTCTCCGCCATGTTTATTATTCCCTTTATATTGGACGAGAATCCAGACGGGACCTTCATACTGCTCAGGCATTCAAAAAAGATGACCTTCTCTTCTTTGGTCAGAGCGTAGCTTTCACGACCTTGAAACCATTCCGGATGCCGGTTATCAGGGTCTTTCAAACGTTGCTGGTCCTGCCGTGCTTCCTTTGTATCATTTGTCTTCTCATACACGCCCAAGAAGCTTAGGAGGTTCACGCAAATATTCTTCGTAACGTGCATCACGTCGATTGCGGAGCGGACTTCTAGGACTTTCCAATATTCTAGCTCCCAGAATATAGATTTCTTCTTCCACATGGCTGCGTGCCCGTCAGCTCCCTTCGGAACTGATTGTCCGTCAGGACCCTTTCCAAAGATGACTTTCAAATCCTTGACCATATCAAATACCTCAGCACCGATGCGTTCCGCGAGCTTCGGCCGGTGATCTGCCTTGCCGTTGTAATGCTTGCCTTTCTTTCTTCTTGGATGAATTTTCGGAAGAAATCGACGATGCCCAAGGTACACGTTCTTCTCACAATTTGGCAAATGTACACTTTCAGTCTCATGTAAGCAGTGCGTGCATGCATTGTATCCCTTATTTGACAGTCCGGAAAGGTTACTAAGAGCAGGCCAATCGTTGATGGTTACGAAAAGCAACACTCGTAGGTCAAATTCCTCTTCTTTGTGCTCATCCCACACACGGACACCAGGTCTGCCCCACAGCTGTAAAAGTTCATCAACTAATGGCCTTAGGTACACATCGATGTCGTTGCCGGGTTGCTTTGGACCTTGGATGAGCACTGTCATCATAATGAACTTCCGCTTCATGCACAACCAAGGAGGAAGGTTGTAGATGCATAGAGTCACGGGCCAGGTGCTATGGCTGGAGCTCTGCTCGCCAAAAGGATTCATGCCATCTATACTTAGACCAAATCTTATGTTCCTTGCGTCAGCTGCAAAATCTTTGAACTCTCTGTCGATCTTTCTCCATTGCGTTCCATCTGCGGGGTGTCTCAACTCCCCGTCAGACTTACGGTCCTCTTTATGCCATCGCAACAACTTGGCATGCTCTTTGTTCCTGAACAGACGTTTCAACCGTGGTATTATAGGAGCATACCACATCACCTTGGCGGGAACCCTCTTCCCGGGTTTCCGGCCCTCAACATCGCCACCAGGGTCATCGCCTCGATCTTATAACGCAATGCGAGTGCATACCGGGCATTCATTCAAATTCTCGTATTCACCGCGGTAGAGGATGCGATCGTTGATGCATGCATGTATCTTCAGAACCTCTAAACCTAGAGGGCGAGATAACCTTCTTTGCTTCGTACGTATCGGCGGGCAACTCGTTATTCTTTGGAAACATATTCTTCAACATTTTCAGCAAGTTTTCAAATGCCGAGTCAGCTACACCTGCCCGTGCCTTCCATTTCAGCAAATCTAGTGTGCAGCCCAGCCTTTTCAGACCATCATCGCATCCGGGGTACAGCGCCTTTCTGTGATCCTCTAACATGCGATCCAAATTTCTCCCTCTCCTTTTCAGTTTCGCAGCGTCTCCGTGCATCAGCAATGGTCCGACCAAGATCATCAACGGGCTCATCACGTGCCTCTTCTTCACCTTCCCCTTCACCTTCAGCATCCTCCATGAAAGTATCACCGAAATGAGCAAGATAGCTTTCATCGATGAAATCATCCCCTTCTTCATCTTCTTCCATTATAACCCCTCTTTCTCCATGCTTGGTCCAACAATTATAGCTTGGCATGAAACCGTGCCGAAGCAGGTGCATGTGAACATCTCTTGAGGAAGAGTAACCCTTCCGATTCTTACAGTTAACACATGGACAGATAACAAAACCCCCCTTGCTTGTTCGCATTAGCCACTACGAGGAAATCTTTCAAACCCATAGTGAACTCGCCGGAGAGTCGGTTACCGTACATCCATTGCCGATTCATCTGCATTATTATAATATAAAATATATAATTAACCATCATGCATTTGTTAAACTAACTAGCTACAAACAATATAAATTAAACAATGAACTACACACATGCATATTTTATCAATGACACATGAAAAGGTTCAAGTTGCTAACCGCGATCGAGGAGGAAAAAATAAATAAGGAAGCTCAAGTGTGGCTCCAACACTTCATATCATGTTTGTTTCATGCTCTTGGGGCATTTTTATCAAACACCTTGTGTGCATAAGAGGAACCAAAAGCAAACCTACACCCCTTTGTGAAGCTTGTGAAGAGAAGTGGCACCAAATGGCTAAGAGCATCCCCACTCGTTGGCGCTCCCCACGCCCAAATCCGGACGAAACAACCGCCGGATTGGACGAAATTAAGTCGTGGGGAGTACCGTATTTCCAGTCGTCCACCCGGAGTTTGGCGGATAGAGTTTAAATTCAAACAAATCGTCGTCCCGCGCTACAAGTACGGCCAGTTGATCGGCAAAAGGAGCAAAAGGATCAGCCACAGATCGGCGATCGGAGGGAAATTACACGGAGACAGGCTCGTCGGCAGTCCCGGCCGGCACGGCGGTGTCCGACGGACCAGTTTCCTCACACGCCGTGGCCGAAGCGGCTGCGGTGGGCGACAAGGAAGCAGCGGCAGTGGACGTCGAAGCAGCCGCAGTCGACGAGGTAGATGGTGAGGTAGACGAGGTAGGAGCCGGCGGAGACGACGAAGGACTGGCCGGAGTGGCTCGGAGGATGTCGCTGCGGTGGCCCCGGTACCAATTCCTCGTCTCCTCGTCCATCGGTTCCATGTCGCCGCCGCCCATGAGGAACGCCAAGTCCGTGTTCCTCTTCTTCGCCGCCGCCGTCGTCTTCAGCAGGGCGATCCGGACGCCTTGGTTGGCGAGCATCTGCCGCCACCTGCCGTCGAACTTGTCGTTCCTCCCGTCGGCGTGCGACCTCAAGTCGGCCCAGCACTTGTCGATCGACGCCTGCATCATGTCGGCGGGATTGTCCGTCCGTTTGAGCTCTTTCAGCTTCTTCTGGCCGAGTTCAGGGCGCCCTTCCGCCGCGCAAGCCGCCGGAGCGTCGGGGTTGTACTCGCTCGGTCTTGCTCTTCGAGAGGGTCGTGCGAGTTTCCTTCCACTTCTCGCAATTCTCGAGGCGGGCGTAGACGTTGAGGAACTTGAACTGCAGGCCGGTGTCGTCCGTGTACATGTCCAAAGCTCGGCGCAGCTGGGAAAAAAGAGCACGGCGATACGGGTCAGCTAACGACGATGTACCTCGGTGATGCAGGGTCGGCGGAGCATACCTTTTGCTCCAAGTCGTGGCCGCTGATCGGCCGTTTGTCGACCTCCTCCTGTATGCCGTGCCATTTGCTGCACGCCGTCTGCATGATCCCCCAATGGGTGGCCATTGCCTTGTCTCCCCGGTACACGTTCATGTTCGTCTTTCTGAAGTAGGGATCGACGAGTTTGCGTTCCTCGTACGCCTGCCTCACTCGAAGCCAGTATGTGTCGAACGACTGATTGGCCCCGATTATGCCGTTCGTGGACACGGTCATCCAAGCTCCGGCGAGGCACTCCTCTTCCTTCGGCGTCCATTTGATACGCGGTTCGGCAGGCGGCGAGTCCTTCTTCTTTTTCTTCTTCCCCTTCGACAGGTTGGCGGCGGCTTGAGTTGGCTCTTCTTCTTCCTCGTCTTCTTCTTCGACGGCTTGGCTTCCGTCGGCAACATCCTCCCGATGCTCGTTGCGTGCCGCCACAGCTGCCGTCGCCCTCGTCTCCTCTTGCGTGAAGAACCCCGGGCACGCAGCGGCGGCGGCCATGAAGAACCCCGGGCTCGCAGGGGCGGCCATGGAGCCGGAGGTGATCATCTCGTGGATCTCCTCTTCGTTTGGCGCCGCCATCGCACCGAACGGGAGCGGCCCTCGTCGCAGGGCCGGCGAGGTGCCCTCGAACAGGCCGCCGCCGCCGACGTCAAGCTCGGACGGCGACGTCGTGGACCTGGACGGTTGGACGTAGGCGCCCTCTTGGAACACGGCAGTCGGCGACGGCGAGTACAGCGAAGGGAGAAGGACGACGGGGAACTGGTTGTACCTTGCGTCGGCCATTGGCCGGGGAACATGCTGCCGCCGCTCATGGCCATGCTGATCATCCTCGCTTGTTCGTCCTGGGCCGCCGCTGCCGCCCTCTTGGCGGCGGCTCTTTTCACCCTCTCCGCCCTGCCGCTTGTTTCCACCTCGCGCCGTTTCTCGTCCGCCGCCCACTCGGCGTTCGACATGCCCGGCGGCTTCGTCTTCTTCGCCCGCATCTTCCTCGCCGGCGCCTTCGGCGGCATTGTGGTGGACGAGAAGACGAGGAGGAGAGTGGTGGTGGACGAGAAGACGCCGCCGGGAACTGGAGCTGGAAGACGAGGAGATTGGGGAATTTCGGCGGGAGAGAATGGGGATATGCAAGCAAATTGGAGGGAATGGGGATATGCAAGCAAATTGGAGGGAAAATCGACAGGATTTGGTTTTCCAGTCGCCGACTACGCGGGTCCACACGACGTTTCGCGCCAAAATCTTTCGTCCGGAGTCCCGAGCGCGCCCGGGGGGCCGGGGATGGCGTGGGCTCGCCGGATGGATGAAGGGCCAAATCCGGACGAAAACGAGGAACCGGGGGCGCGACTGGGCCGAATTTCGCCGTCCGGATGGAAAAAACGTCGCTCGGGGGCCTCGCCGGGGGGGGACGAGTGGAGATGCTCTAAGTGCTGTGAGCTGAGGCCCTTTTATAGGGATGGGCCTTTAGTCGCGGTTGGCCTGGCCAACCGCGACTAAAGCCCCACCCGTCCACCAGCTGGCCAGCGAGCGCGCTGGGCTCAGCTCTTTAGTCGCGGTTCGCCACCCGAACCGCGACTAAAGATCCCATTAGTCGCGGTTCCTATATTTTGGCGACTGATGAGGCTTCCCGGAAGGCCATTTTCTACCAGTGAAGTCAGCAAGAGATCGAATACAGATTTTTTTAATACGACTACGGGGCACTGGACTGATAGCTAGCAAAGTAATCAACCATCTTGTCCCCCGGTTATCCTAGCTGCTCACCGGACACCTCCAAGACAGCTAGGGTAAGGCAGCCTGAATCGTAGGTGGCCACGACAGCTGATACGCGTACTCCGGCGCGTGGAGCTCGCCATGGGGCATGTCCGGCAACGCGTAGAGCTCAACTGCGTCCTTGTCCAAACAAAGAGCACCGTGGTTTCCGGCCCTCCAGTAAGCGACGGATCCGCCACCGCCAAACCCTGCAAAGGAGACATGGCAGTCCCACCTCCAGTAGTCATTTCCGGTTGTGCCTTGCGCGTAGGAAGATGTCCAGCGGCCGCCGCCGGCGGACGAGAACGTGCAGGCCCTTGCGATGGTGTCCCGACCTCCGCCGGCGACCGCGGTGGTGTACGTGCTGGCCCGTTGGATGGCGTCTTTAATTCGATAGAGCACGGATGTCACCCTGAAGTTTGACAAGCTTATGCACCCTTCTGCGTCCTCGCCGTCGAGGAGGAAGGCGCCCAAGCAACTGCATCTGTGGAACCAGGTAGAGAGCGGGACCTCCCTGTAGGCTCGCGTCATGGGATCGCAGACGAGGATGCGTGATACCGTCGCTGGGTCCTTTTTCTCGTTGAGGAGTACGAGGAGCAGCAGGCCGCCCCGCGTGTCGGCGAGCTCCCAGCAGAAACCGCTCGACGGCGGCCGAGGGAGGAAGTCGAGGGCGGGGTTCCGTACGGCGAGGATGTCCGCCCACGGCGAGGAAGGCGAGGTAACAAAGACAGGGTTTCGGCCAGGCGGTCGGGACCGCGAGAAGAGCAGCCGGTTATCAACTCGGTAGTGGCCGACGATGTGGGTGGACGGAGTGCCGTGGAGGGAGCGGATGAGGCGGCCGCCGTCGGCCGTGATGATGCGTCGCCAGCGCTTGCAGGTGCCCGCGGCGCGGACGAGCTCGAGAGGCAGAGAGCGGAGGAATACCAGCTCGAGAATCTCGTCCGGGACGGCGTCAATCTCGCCCGCCGGCGTGGCTTCCATCCCTCGAGCTTTCTTGCTGCTGCGGCGGCCGTCCTCCATTGTCTCTCGCGTGGTTAATTACGGACGCAACCGGCCGCTTGACGATCTTTTTCTTTCCCAAGGGAACCTCTCGCGTCTGTTTTCCTCTTACTTCTCTTGTCGATCGATATATATATAGATCACTGTAGTACTACGGTTACGGATCTACTTCTACCGAACCAGCTCTTCTAGACGGATACGGACTCGTGGAAAACTTTGCTACCAGCCTAGCATGACACGTCATTTTACCTAATGGCAGACTTGTATTTTTACTTGTATCGGACTGAACAACTAAAAAAAGTGCACAATAGGAGTGCTATACCGGACTAGCAGACCTACACAAACACGACGACGGACTCCACGTCACTACACCACGGTATAGATATAGGGGCACTTGTCCTAGTGGCACTTGTTAAAGTGCCCCTAATAGTAGCCAATTAGTGGCACTTTTCCGAAGTGCCCCTAATTGTATGCCTATTGGGGCACTTCTCAAATGCCCCAATATGTGTATACCTACTAGGGCACTTTTTGAAGTGCCCCAATAGATATTGACCTTTTGGGGCACTTTTAAGTGTCACAATTGATCATTACTTGGATAAAACAATGTAAACAATGCTATAGCTAGCATATAGTTAACAGGGATAGAAACATAACAGTAGCATATACAAACATCCTATAGCAGCTACCAGTTGCATTGGTAATCCTATAGCTAGCATATACAAACATAACAGCTAGTAGCATTGCCAATCCTATAGTTAACAGGGATAGAAAATTTAGTGCAATCTTTTCATAATCTGATAGAAAGAGGAAAAGCTGCACATGGAAGCAACATTCCATACATATATACTAACACTGCAGTTTATTCAGACTTACCCATATTGCATAGTAGCAGTACTTAACAGTAGCATAGAAACATAGCAGTTCATTTCTAATAGTCCATACTTAGCAGTACTTAACAGTCCGTACTTAGCAGTCCATTACTTAACAGTCCATTACTTAACAGTCCATTACTTAACTAGATTACTGAAGTCCAACATTTCAAACTAGCACAACAGTGCTATGAGAAATGCTACCACCAAACCAAAAATGCTACCACTGATACCGTTGCCACCGTCTTCATGGGTTCAGGTACCGTTGGCACCGTCTTCATGCTTCCAGGGGGTCGATGAGAAGCCAAGGGTTATGGCCATTTTTATCGACAGAGAAGCAGAAGATGTAGACGCAACCTTCTTCTAAGCCGAACCTCCTTACAGCCTTCGCCCGGCCACTTGTCGAGCATTGCCCTCTTTAGATCTAGTCCCAGCCTCATCTCGACATTGTAAGACTTTTGATATCCCGCACATTGGACTGGTAGCTCAATTGCATCATCCAGGTACTTCTTGAGGAACCTCTGTGTAAACTTTGCGGAAAATTCCTTGCAAAATAGAAACATTTGAGAATCATTAGGATAGAATATTTGTATTCTTCCTAAAGTACTAGTATTTTTTCAGAATTTATGCAAGGAGTTAAAATAAGTACACACCATTTTGCAGTTTTTTTGAATGACAGAAGATTTGCTCATCCTGTACACATAGTACTTGAATGGTTTTCCTGGGAACTGACGAACCAAATTTGTGAGGGCCTTGCATTGGTCTTCATTGAGTACTAGATTGTTTCCCCAAACACAGTGCTTATCATACTCCTCGTTGCCAGTTATACGCGGTCCTGCAGATAATAGTTGTACATGTGAGAGACATATCCGTTTATCTCGTGGACGACATATTTGTAGGAATGTGAAGACACATACCCCTATGAACCAGCACAGTCTGCTGCACCAGGATGTCCATGTCCGGATCACTTTCCATCGGCATCTCCTCTTCACCATCAGAGAGCACGGTAGGATTTAACTCCGTGCTCCCCACCTCCATCTCTAAAATATAGCAAGGTGTTAAATAAAACAATGGTGACTTGATTTTTAATAATAGATTAACATACATTGTTTTGTACATAATAGATCAACAACTTACCCCTTCTTTCGTCGGAGGTCGGGTACAACGCCACGAAGAAGATAGAGAACTGCTCCCCGGTCACCGGCGGGAACAAGATTCACTCGCACGAATTTGAGTATTAGTGATCTTCTAGGAATTAGTAGATTTTGTTTAATAAACCTGCATAATTTTTTTAAATTAAAATCAAAATAAACAAATGGAAAAATCAGGGATCATTGTAAAATGGCACCCATAGTATTAGCCAATGTTAATAATTATTACTAATGAAAAAAACAGGGATCATTGAAAAAATCAGGCATATTAATCAAACACGTGTTAAAAAATCAGGCATAATTATTAGTTAGCCAATGTTTTTAATTGAGATGAACTAATGTTTTTAGGACATCATTTAGCAGAATGAAAAAAATCTGCCAGGGTTGAGATGAACTAAAAAATCTTTATTTAATCTTTCATCATGAGTGAATTAGTTGAGATCTTTAGTTCATCTTGAAATAATAACAAGATTTTTTAACTAATAAAAACATTAGTGAATTAGTTTAGCTCTGCTAAATTTTTAGAATTAGTTCAAATCTGCTAATTTTTTTAGTTAAGGACATATTTAATCTTTATTAAGGACATCTCAACTAACGTGTTAAAAAATCTGGCCTCAACTAATGTTTTTAGGACATCATTTAATTGAAAAATCAAACATATTAAAAAATCAACTCCTCCACGCCATCCACTCAACGCCATCCACGACGCCATCCTCGCGCTCCGTCGCCGTCGCCGCGCCTCGCGCTCCATCGCCGTCGCCGCGCCTCGCCGTCGAGGGCCCAGCCGCGCCTCGCGCTCCATGCCTCCATCGCCGTCGCCGCGCCTCGCCGTCGAGTGCCCAGCCGCGCCTCGCCGTCGCAGTCGAGGTGGTCCTCGCCCTCGCAGTCGACGGCCCAGCCGCGCCTCGCCGTCGCCGTCGACGGCCCAGCCGCGCCTCGCCGTCGAGGGCCAGGCCGCGCTTCGCCGTCGTCTTCAAGGAAATTCCAAATCCAACTCCGGAGCGAGCGCACGGGAGTCGGGAGGAGAGCGGAACTCCAGCCGCTGCCTACACAGATCAGGCGAGCTGCTCCGGCCGCCCCCGCCGATCCGCCCGCAAGCCGCGCGCGGATTGACTCGCCGCAAACCCCAGGCCGTCTCCCCGCCTCGCCTCGGCCAGATTCGGCTGGCGGTGGGGAGCTCCGCCCCGGTTCGTGCCGCTCCAATCCGTCGCCGGTCCACGGTGAGTTCGGTTCCGCCGCTCCTGCGGGCGTGCCGCTCGGGTCGGGGTGTTTCGGGGGCGTCTCTGACCCTAGTGCTGATTCGGGCTAGGGTTTTGCGAGGCTAGCGGCAGATGGGGGTGGAGGACTACCATGTGGTGGAGCTCGTCGGGGAGGGGTCCTTCGGGAAGGTCTACAAGGGGAGGCGCAAGTACTCTAGACAGGTTTGGTCCGCCGGCCGAGATGCAAGGAGGGCGTGGTGGTCGGAGGCGGCGGAAGGGCGGTGGTGCTTGGTGACGAGAGGAGGGACGTCCACCCTGCAGCTTGGGCGAGGGAGTCTTCACCGTCCTCGTCGCTGCGGTCTTGCTAGGTGTGGCGGAGGCCGTGGGCGGAGGTTGCCGAGGTCGCGGTACGGGTCCAGTACGAGCGGAGGTTGCCGATCTTGCAGATTGTTGAACCGACGGGTGCGGAGGAGCTACCTGGAGCAGTGGAACACCAGCGTCCAGCTCGACCTCATGCTCACTCGATGACATCGTCCCGCCGCACGCCACCGAGAACCAGGTGCCTCGTTCTTCCCAATCTTTGTGTGTCATCGTAGTTCTTGCCAGCGCAGGGAACGCATACTCCAGTCTCCTAGAAAGTTTACTAGGAATGATTCTTAATCTGACTAAGCAATGATCACCGTACTAAAATCACACTTTGAAACCATTGGGTCTGAATAACTCATATATCGATTTTAAACGGGAGACTCTGGTCAGGTGATGGTCATAATTGTGTCTCCTCAATGGTTCACTAGGAGGGATTCTTAATTTGATCAATATTGTAAGCATTGTTGTGAACAAGCAGGCTCTAATAATAAATTGCTTCATGTTGACTGTTCAAGTTTTTTGCTCATTAAGGACTGCTAACAAAGACAAAAAAAGCGACAAATCTGCTTGTTTCAAAATTCCATTGATGCTGTAATGCCCAACGTTTCGAGTTGTTTAAGTTGGACCAGTTCTAGCTGGCATTTTCCAATCTAATTTATCAGCTTGTACTAGTACAGCAGACGATGTGATCTTGCTTGCAGTGCTTGCACTACTAAATTAACTGTTGTTCCATGGTCAGACTACGCTTATAATATGCGCACATGAAATCCTTATCGAGAGGATTCCAAGCTAGAAACTGATCCATTTATGAGGCACAGTTGGTTCTAAACTTTTTTATTTTCGTTTTATTCAGACGATGTTCGTTTGTTATCTTCTACTAGCTCTGCGGATGCTTCCAAGACATTTGCCTTGCGTATATGCTGGAGTATAAAGCCAAGGTGAGTATCAGAGCCAAGCAATGCAGGTGTGGTAGAGTGGAAGCATTTCTGATCCAGGTTTCTTAATCACTTCCGTGTATGCTTGAAAGTTGAACGTTAGAAAACATGATCTTAATCGCTTACGTCCTACTCAAAATTGTTCTATTTTATTTTGGGGAAGGGAAAATGGTTGCTTCAATACATACATTTGTGCTATGGATTATTGCTACAGTAAAATACTCATGGAGTATCATCATGTCCTTGCAGATATCATGGAGTATCATGGAATCCAACAGTAATTGCGGGTGTTTGTCAAAGGGCAGTTTACTGATGATGAGTGGGCAGAGGAATAACATATGCCCAAAATGACGATGACCATTAGGTAATTGTGCCTTGCTTATGTCAAATAATCTGTGGATTGCTCCAGCACTTTTATTGTTTGCACAAAAGTACTCCAGCACTTATTTTGCTATAAGAACAAATGACACTACTTTTGCTTGGGTTGGAACAAGTTTCAGTGCAATACTGAATTAATTAACCATAACAAAATTAAATTTTCCTGGGCTGTTTGTGCAAGATCTTCTTTGCAGCCAGTCCATTTGAAATTTCGGCTGTGCATTGCTCATGCTCATTTTAGTTTTAGTATATCATGAGTAGTGTTTAGGAGTATTGATGTAGCAAAACATGCATGATGTGTGGAATAAATATAGTAGAAAAATTACAAATACAATAGATAAATGGATACTAAAGTTAAGCTGTAACGTGAGTTTGACTTGATATGTTGTCTTCCTCTTCGAGGGATTTGCCTTCCTCTTCAGGGATGATTCCTTCCTCTTGAGGTGGAGAGAAGTTGATGTCTGGAAGAATCATGTTAATCTGATGTGCTGCCGAGCGAGGAAGGTGTTGTGCTAGGCGCGCGTGGACGCGTGGACCTGGAGCTGGCCGGCGCTCTTGGGTGGGTGTTGGGCGCCTGTGGACTTGGAGGTGCGGCCGGCTTCCGGGAAGTGCAGCTGGGTGACGCAACCAGATCGTCGGTGGAGGAGGAGGCGCAGCGCGCTCCGATCTCTGGTGACCTCATGGCCCTGGCGCCTCCTGGCAAAGCCCCGGACGAGGAGCGATGAGATTCTGGCTAAGGGGACGGCAGATGGCATCCACGATCGATCGATCGGACGGGGAAGCAGCTGAGTCGCCGGGCGGAGAAGCAGCGGGAGGCCGGAGGTGGAGCACCTGATGGTCGCTGGGCGGAGGAGAAGCAACTCCCAGGCCGAGATGCATCTGGGCGAGGAGCGCCTGGGCGAGGAAGCGGATCGTGCAGATCGTGATCTGATTCTAGTTTCGTAGGGGTAGAAATGTCTTTTTAATGCTTTTTCACCTGGTCGGAAACTTCCCCCAACGTCTTATATTTCTGGACGGAGGGAGTAGATCTTTCTTATCACAGTGTGCTTTCTCGCCAATGATTGGTTTGGTCTCATTGTACTTGGGTTGGCCAAACTTCAGTATTAATGGTGGGTAATGGCTGTTTCAGGGAGAGCTCTTTGAGGTGCTCGAGGATGATAAGTGCCTTCCAGAAGAACAAGTTCAAGCAATTGCTAAGCAGCTGGTATGGACTCAATGTTGTTTTTCTCCTTACGAACCATACCAGTCTACAACTTATTGCCTTCACGGTTTGAACGTGTGCCCTCATTTCAGGTAAAAGCATTGTATTACTTGCACTCCAATCGTATTATCCACCGGGATATGAAACCTCAGAACATCCTTATTGGAAAAGGATCTATTGTCAAGGTATATTCTATGCTGTGTATGGTACTAGTTTTAGATCATCACAAGAAGTCTTTGGAATTTTCTTGTTCATGATGGTTTTCAATTGCGTTTTAACTATGCTGGACACCACGAGAGGGTTAGTGATGGACCAAACATTTCATTTCCCAGGCCAAACGGGGACATTAGGTCTAGAGTTGTAACAGGATAATCCTTGATTCTTTATAGAGTGGAATTGGTTTGTCTGAATTTATATTATTTAAGTGAAGAATCGAAAATTGTCGTGTATGTACATTTCTTGAAGCTCAGTTGGACAGACTAGTTTCTTTTTGTCCAAACAACAGATTGTTCCTATAGTGCTTTGCTTTTGCATGAACTTATTGGATCGAGTACTTCATCCATCCATTTTAATAACATCTTCACTTCTCTGTAACCCAACATACAAGCCCTTAGCATGTCCATGTCCAGCATCACTACCCTTGCTCTGCATATTTGCAAATTACAGCGGGCGGAAAAAAAATACAAGACATCTAGATTAAACAATACAAGACATCTAGTGTAATATACTGCTACAGCTACTCAGTTTGCATGCTAGGAAAACGTACTTCACATGGGCAGGCTGCTACTTGCATTAATCCAAGCCCCTCTTTCACGGTATTGACATTTAGCTAATACTTTTAATAAGCCATGTGGATACACCAGCTGCATGACTTTCACGAAGAAATGCATACTTGTAGATGGAGATATTGGGTATCTATCTTTGATATTTGTTACTGGAATTGATAGACAGCTCTTTTATTACAGAGTTATCCAAATGACTTTAGGACAGTTCATATTGAGCATTTGAGTTTCGAGTTAAAAATGCTTTAGTACTTGTCTTCTCTTTTTTCATTAGGACATATTTTTCAGCTCTTTCACTCAAAATAGGGGTCTCTATACTAGCGTCAACTTACTCATGCTCCTTTGTGCCACATTGATGTATGCAACAAGGCAAGTTTTTAGCATCCACCATGTGCACATGACCAAACTACTTGGTTTACTAATTACTGTCAGCATCTGAGCATGGACACTGCACTTCTATTTTTCATCTCCGTTTTGCTGAAACATATTACTGCTTCTCTCAAGGTACAATTCTGAATACTCAAGGTGATGGTGATCACTGATGCCGCACCATCTCAGTCGTCTGGGTTCAACTGAAGGTGATGCTGATCAGTTATGATGTTCAAAGTCGAAACATGGTGATGATTTGACAGTATAAAACTGAGAGTGTCACAATTTTCGTCTCCGTTTTGCTCAGTGTGTACGACAGTATATATGTTGGTACTGTGTGTTCTTATTCTTGTATGACGGTATGTGCTCATTCTTGTATGAAATAATGTTCATATTGTGTGCTCATTCTTGTATGACGAGTGAGCAGCACATGAAATGGTATTTGCGGAATTTTGGAAATTGCCACAGGTTATGGGGCACATCTCAAAGTACCCCTAATTGCATTTAGTGGCACTTGGCAAAGTGCCCCTAATTGGATTTAGTGGCACTTGGCAAAGTGCCCCTAATTGCCCCTAATTGGATGTAGTGGCACTTGGCAAAAGTGCCCCTAATTGCATTTAGTGGCACTTGGCAAAGTGCCCCTAATTGCATTTAGTGGCACTTGGCAAAGTGGCACTAGGTAGTGCCCCAAATACTTTTAGAGACGCAAGTAAAGGTGGCACTTGAAAAAGTGCCCCTATAACTAATTAGTGGCACTTTGGTTCAAATTTGGGGCACTTTGAAATGCCCCAAATCTTATACCGTGATGTAGTGCGTATGACAAGTAGACCGATATATGGCTAGCTTAATATTATGGTGTCAGTTAAGGACCAACGCGCGCGCGATGCGGAACCGGAATCTCGAGTGGGGAAATTTGTTCGAGTAGTCGGCTGGGCACGTGAAGAACTGAGTCGAACAAACACGCTCTCTCTACCAAAAAATCATATTCAAAAATGTTAAAATTCTTTAAAAAAAATTGTACATATACATCCCCATAATATATGTACGTTCGTCAAATTTTGCGAGATACCAATGTTTTTTGTGGTCTATGTAAAAAAATTATCTTCTGAAAAATCATATTTTAGCATTGAATTTTGTCTTTTTACACACGCCACACAACAAGTTGTTTTTTTTTCATGAAACGACTACGTGAGCGTGTAACACATAAAGATGTACTTATGAATTTTTTGTTTTAATTTTTTTAATTTTTTAAAATATGTGTAACATACATTTCAAAATAAAGAGAGCATATGCTCTCAGGTGCAAAAACACCACCATAGAAAACTTTTAAAATCATCTGACCTAAATAACTCGAGGGTCCATAAAACTTTTAAAATCATCTAACCTAAATAACTCGAGAGTCCATAAAACTTTTAAAATCATCTGACCTAAATAACTCGTTGCAGATTTAATAGATCTTAGGTAAAATTTTAAAATAGTGATCATATTCTCCCATGTGCCAAAACACCACTCTCCCGAGTCAAGAAAACTTCTAAAATCTTCTAACCTAAATAACTCGTTGCTGATTTAATAGATCTTAGGTAACATTTACCTAAATCTAAAACAATGTATTTGCACTGGAGAAGTATTTTATTTACACCGTCATGCAAAGGTATATTCTTCTGTGACGGCGTCCCATGTATCTACCCCTTGCTCCACCCACAACGTGTAAAACTCCTCCTTTAATAGTTGAAGATACATGTTGATATCGTTTCCTGGATGTGTTGACCCTTAAATTAGCATACTCATCTAGCATAGGATTGATGGTATTATTGACACTATTCAATTCTTGGGCGTCACCAACAAGTTGGATTATTTTATCACATAATGTTCTACAATTCTTATCAATTGCACACCCTTGGTACAAGAGTAGCAATAACATTCACAATCACTGTTTGGGTACTGTTTTTCTTAAATTTGATCATTTCCTTCATTTTTTCCGTATACATATGTTTATGTTCATTACCTTTTCTGTTTCAGACACTGGTGACGCTGTAGTTAAAAATTCCAACATAACATCTAATAACTCATTTGATATTTTAGAGGAAAATTTCTGGTAGTTATATTCACTTCTTCCTTGTACATGTAATTCTTTGATATGCTTCTTTTCCTTTTTCATTTTGACTGAAATCAGCTCCACTAATTCATCCTGTAGATCCTGGTTACTACCAATCCAATCTTGTAGCTCACTGACATAGGCATCCCGAATGGGCCTGCCGAATAAGGTACCCGGGGATAACTGAAGGCCCACAATCCGAAGATTACGAAGTCCGGAAGCCCAATAAACATCGATATGGAAGATAGAGATAGAATAGGAATAGAGAGTTTTGTAATAATGCATGATGGACTTAAATAGTCTCCCGAACTTTGTAACTTGTACGATACGAAAGCCTCGGCTCCACCTCCTATACAAGGGGGAGTCGAGGGAGAAAAAAAGAATCGAATCATTGTCAACATAAACCCTAGTTTTTAGCATTCGAGCACCTTTTCGGCTGAAACCTTCGAGATCTACTTGCCCTCTACTTTCCTCGAAACTTTAGTCTACAATTTGTAGGCATTGACAAGTTAAACCCTTTTCAATTGACGCCGTATGTGGGAAACGTCATCCGCAATATAAGGGTTTAACTTGTCAATGTAATTCTTTGATATGCTTCTTTTCCTTTTTTCATTTTGACTGAAATTAGCTCCACAAATTCATCTTGTAGATCCTGGTTACTGCCAATCCAATCTTATACCTCCCATTGGTCGTTTGAATTTGTCACTCTCTCCTAGTGGCAAGGTTAATTTTTCATGATTAATTGTTTATTGTTGCTATCTATTTTTTCACTTCTAATCGCTTTATTTTTCTGATATCTAATTTTGTTCTTTTTCTTTTTTGCAGGAAGGTACCAATGCTCCAGGGATACCTTTAGTGAAGAACCGTGCAACAAACACATCGAATGGAAACAAGCAAGCTCCAATCGCTATTGTTGACACCACGCTGAAAGTCTTATCGGTATTATTTTCATATTTCTAATACATACTTAATCCATTTTTGTTGCTTTTTCGGTTATTCAGTTTTAACATATATCTTTTGATTTTCTGTTTTTATATTTGCACTTGATAACCCTGAAGGCCAAGGAATCACCTAAAGTTTGTATTACTGGTACTATCAACTTCAAGGACCGGCAAAAGTGAGCTTGCTAGGCCTGCCGCCACCGCGGCCCTTGCCGGCGGCAGTGGTGGCAGAGGAGGCCACCGAGATTTGGTAGAGGTAGCGCGAGGTGTTGCGTTGCCCCGGTGGTGCCCTGGGGGACGTGCGCAGGGATTAGATCGCATCTCTGCAGAGCCTTAGTTTAGATCATCTGCTACAACAGCTTTTATGTACTTGCCGATCCTGCGGGTACTAGGGCACTAGGCTGTAAGAAGGAGCTATTTCTTTGGAAAATGCATTGTTAAACCGGCGGGCATTTGCTCCCGGCAGAAGTCGGCCTCCTATTGGTCAGTGTACTTTGTGGACCAGCACAGAAACAAGTCTATTTTTAATACAAAATCGTGAATACGAACTAGGATACCATCTGCTGCCCCGCAATTAATGCTAGCACATGGAAATCGGAGAGAGAAATCGTTGGGAAGGATTCCCCGTGGCGGCGGCGCGGCGCCGCTCTCGCCTGGCGGTTGTCCACCATGCCTCGGTGCTGCGGACTGAGCTCACGCGGATGCAGTTGCGGAGGAGTTTCCGATGACGTCGCGACAGAAAGAGGAGGCGTTGGGCGCGGCCGCTGTGCACGCCATTGTGGCGTCCATGCAGCTGTAGCACGCTGGGGAGAACAGGCGCGGGCGCCGGCATGCGCGTGTGGGCGCGGGCGGCATGTGTGGCTAGGTGACGCCGAGGAGGATGGGTGGCGGCATACGCGTATGCCGGCACGATGTGCTCCTTGGTCTGCAGCATGGTCCCGTCGACGCCGAAGCAGATGAGGATGGCACCATCCATCTGCGCGGCGCCGGTGAGCGCGGCGGCCACATGGGGCTTGGTCCGCTCGAACGTGCCTTTGGCCGCACGCACCACGAGGAGGCCTGGGCGCCTGCCGGGGGCCCCACCGCCGCGGCTGTGCAACGGAAGCGCGCGGGCGTGTAGAAGCTGAGGGAGGCGGAGAGGATGACATTATGGTGTTGGGGCCGGCGTTGGGAACATGGCGTCGTCGTGCTGGCGTTGGGGAGGGGGCGGCGTCGAGGTCCGGGCGAGCACGGGGCGGCGTCGACGTGGCGTCGGGGACGGGCGACGCTGAGGTCGGCGGTGGCCAGGTCCTAGGCGGCGGCACGGGGAAAGGTAGGGAGGGGATGTATAGGTGGAGGGGAGAGGATGCGATGGGGATGGGGAAGGACCACATATGTATTTTACTGTGGCATACGTACAACACACTGTAGCAGTGGACCCCACATACAATTTCTGGACCAATCAAGCCAGGCTCACATGCCGCCAGGTTCTATTAGGGTCCGTTCGGTTTCAGAACCAGCTAGAATGGAATGGAACGGTTCCACACCTGGAACCCATTCTCGTGTTCGTTTAGACAGAAAAATGGAATGGAACGGTTCCACGAAATGGAATATTCTATCTAGATGCGGAATGCACTCGTCCGGCCAAATCGGCCGGACCGAGTGGAACGGGCCGCTTTCCTCTCTCTCACCTCTCCCTAATCCTCTCTCTCTCATCCCTAATCTCTCTCTCACCTCGTGCGGCCGGGCGGAGCAAGGCACGGAGGCCGCCGGAGCCGGGCGTGACGGCCGGAGGTTGCTGGGCGGAGCGAGGCGCGTTGGCGCGGAGGTCGTCGGGCGCGGCGACGCCGGCCTCGTGGCGGCGCGGAGGTCGTCGGGCGCGGCGGCACGGAGGTTGCCGAGCGCGGCGAGGTGGAACCGCTCGCTCGCGGCCAGGGGCGGCGGCGGCCACGGCCGGGCCGGGGGTAGCCCTCCTCTCCTCCGTGCTCGCGGCCGAGGGCCGGCGGCCGGCGGGGGCGGGGGCTGGCAGCGCGGCGCGGGCTGGCGGCCGGCGGGGCCACGGCGGACGGAGCGAGAGGGCGCGGGGCTGGCGGCCGGCGGGGGATGGCGGCGCGGCGCCGGCTGGTGGCCGGCGGGGGCTGGCGGCGCGGAGGAAGCCGGGCGCGGGCAGACTCCTCTCCTGTGGTTTGGAGATAATTAAGTTAATTAAATATTTAAATTAAATTAGGATCTAATTAATTGGATGTTTAGACTAATTAGATTCTATTCCATTCCACAGCTTCTGAAATCAACCGAACACCCAAATGGAATGAAATGGAATGGGATGGAACGGAACCATTCCATTCCATTCCACTCCATCCAACAACCGAACACACCCTTAGTTCACTCTCCTATTTCTTTTCTCTATTTTCCAGGAGCTATCATCTTAAGCATTGCCACTTATATGTTATATCAGGCCTTCATCTTACTGTTGACAAGTCTTCCAAATTTCCAATCAACACTAATCTTCAGACTATAAAAATTTACAGACGCTAAAAAATCAGAAACACCCTTAAATTAATTAACACCGAAGACAAATGCCAAAAATATACTAATAGACAAAGGCGCGGTGTGCCACCGCGCCTATACTTCCTAGTGTAGTTGATACATGTGCACAATAACACACGCAGGTGAGTGCTACTGTGATGATTGTGCCATCGAGCCGTTAGTGCTCGTGAAAATGTCGTTGCGCGTGAGCCGGCTGTACTGGCCCTGTCCCAACTACCACGCACGGATGGAACCGCGAGCGCGCGCGACGGCGGAAATGGCATTGCCGGCCGGGCACACCGGCAGAGAGACAGAGCCACCCACCATGACGACCTTTCCCCGTCGCTGGGGTTTGTCGGCCGGCCGGGAACCGCGCGGAAGGTAGAAATGAGAGTCACGTCATCCGGGCAGTATGTTAATTTGCAGTCATGTCTCTCTAGTTTGAAGTTTGAACATCCGAGAAATACATTTCAAAGGTCCAAAAGATTCTGGAAATACATGTCGGCAGTGATGTACACTTCAGGTGTGCAAAATATTAATACAAAATTGTTTCTATTTTAGGCTACATAAAAAGATAAAATGAGACAAGTTTTGAATATGAAGTGTTGAACATAACGTATTTCCGATTGAGATTTTACGCGCTTGAAGCAGCACCATTGCCGTTATTTGCACATATTATTTCAGTTTTTTTTTTTCTAAATTTTAAATAAGTCTTTTGAATGTTCAAATAAAGAGCTACTTGTAGCCTAGGTGCCACACCGTAGCTATACGCATAGCTGACCTAATGGGCTCCTCAAGTGTTTCACCATGGATGAACAATAGTCTCTTCTCTCCCTCCCCCCTCGCATGCACGCCGCCACCCCCAGATCCGGCCACGCCGACGTATAGAGAAGTGGGGACCTATCATCTTCATCGTTTGCTTTTTTGTATGTCCATTTTTCTATGGTTTTGTCTTCCTAGTGGCATCAACAAGGTGGAGACGGCGATTGCGTGCTGGAATAAGGTCTCTCCGACCTCTCCCTACCTTGTGGGCACTTGAGGATTTGCGTCGCCGGATCTGTTGATTCTCCTCGGATCTTGGCAATTGGTGTGTCTATCAAGGGGACTTCTTTTGGTTGTGGGGGATCTCCTCGTCAAGGAGCTCCATCGATGGTTTCTTCTTCTTCGCCGTCTCCAGGACGAATGTAGTCTTCTAGACCCGTTCGACGACTTCCTTCCCATAACCAACAACGTTAGTCCGGCTGAGGTAGGAGCAGCAGCGGCCACGCGCCGCGAGACGGTCTGCAGGTTGAATACGAAGGGCATCTCAAAGATTTCGTTGTAATTTTATTTTTCTTGTGGTGCTTTGTAATGTCATCTATTTCTTTTAATGGCATGGCCCTTTTAAATAAAGTGTTTCACCATGGATATGGGCATATGGCCACCAAATGTACCAAAACGCTGAAGCGGCCATCTCCCGAAACCCAACCTTGAGAAATAAAGAAGAGAAGCTTGCTAGGAGTGTGTCATTTTGGGAGTTGTTTCAAACTTCAAAAAAAAAAAAATCAGAGCTTTAACTTTTTAAACAAAAATGCCGAATCTCGAGTGAGCTTGTCTCACAAAATGATTTATTCGTGTGTAAACTTTCAATACGAAATATCTTGTATTCTATCCTTGGTGAAATTTACAAAAAATCCAGATCTAGGAGCATAAACAGTGTCACTTTGGAGTCGTTTAATTTATTTTTTCGCTAAGCGTACAATACAAGGTATTTCAGATTTAAAATGTGCACACTTTGTAGTGTACATATTTACTAAAAAATATTTGAAACTTTAAAATTATGTTTTCAACATCTTCACAGTGAATTTTGCACGCAGGAAAAATATAACTATTTTGAAGTTAAACATAAAATTCACCTGAACAGATAACTGAGATTTATCACCACTAGTAAAAAGCACTGGTGTGAAGATCCACGCTGCTGAAAACTACCATGACGACACCACCTCCTGCACACAGTAGCGCCGCCACCGCCGCTATCTTCTCCAAGTCCGGCGGCCACGACCACGCGGCCAAGCTCTTCCACGCGGCCACCTTGAATCAATCCCGCCGATACGGGGGAGCCTAACGCGGCGGCGGAGCCAACCCCTCCACCAGCACGTCTTATTGACGTTCACACCGCTCGAATCGGCGGCTTCTTCCTCGACCCTGTGCTCCGCGCGCGGCCCTTTGGCTTCGACGCCGACAGGCTACAGAGCCTCCGCGGCCTCGCTCTCTACTATTTGGTAGTGTGGTCGATGCTCGCAGATGAACGCGGCGGGGCAGTCCAGGGTACGGCGGGGCCTGTATGTTTCAGTTAGGACCTCTGTTAATCTCGCGTGTACATTGTACAACGTTGGAAGTTTTTGCCTATTGTGATCTATTTTCCCTGACTGCAGCAGGAAGCCAAAATAACCACAGGATGTGTGGATGGTTCAGGTTTCCCTTTTCAGCACTGCTGAAACGAATGCTGAAAAGTAGGAATCAGTAGTTTTCAGCAGGAGCATTTAGTTCAGTCTGGGTGTTCTGTATTTTGCTAATTTAGTGTGCTATATGTACCAAAAAAATATATTGAGTACAATTTGGGCACTGAACCTGAAGTTCACTAAACTGTCATATTGGACATGACACTTGGCAGGTCGTGGAACTGATACAAAGGGGAGGGGAGCACCAGATGAAAAAGGTATTATGGACTTCTACTCTTCTCCAATTTATTGCTGCGACAAGAGGACTCTGTGACTAAGGATGGCAATTTTATCCACGGATCCGGGTATCCACGGATATTCGACCCGCCGGGCACGGGTTTGGAGTGCTAATTGTGTCCACGGATTTCATGGGGCGGATATCCAATAATTCATGGAGCGGGCACGGGCAAAGCTTTTTCCCCATGGATATTCGATGGATATCCGTCAGACATGTGGGACCCACATGTCAGTGACACATTCAATTTTACCAAGGCTTAGCTGCCATTTTTTAGGTGCAAATCACCAAATTTTTAATTTAAGTCTTAATGATTTTATACTCTAAATACTCACGGAAGAGCCATTCACGGATGTGCTGGTTGGGCTTCGTACGTATTGACTATGGCGTTTCGCTGATTGCTCCGCCTCCTCGGTAATTGCTTGCCATAATTAAGGACTTAGCCAAAATCGAGCCATCTGCCCATCTGTCTCCTATCGCCAAATACTTATGGATCCCGTCCCGCACGAACATCCGTCACCAAGCATAACCTGATCGATGCTTTCAAATTCACATGCTGCTCACTCATGCATGTCCTCACTCCATAAAGCAACCCTGCAACCACCACTCTAGGTGACTGATTGATTGATGATAAAGTAATTATTCCACGTCAGTGTTCACAGCAGGGTTACCTGTAATTTAATAAGAAACCTAATTGGTTAGGCATGGGAATGAGTGCCTCTTGTCGCATCCTTTGGGTCTCTTCTGTTTTGTTGCCAAGAGTTGTTAACCTCTTGCAACTTTATGTGGAAACTATATATTTTTCTGGTAGTATATGGTTGCAGGTGCATGCATTCTACAGGGGTAGGTGTACCTTTTTTGGGCATCACTAGCTGCCGGCCAGCCTTGTCTTCTTTGTTCCATTACCTGTAACGAATTACTAACTGCATGTGGATATACATCGATAGATGCATGCATGAATCTGATCAAAATATGCTGCCATTCCTAATTAAACAATCGTTACAATTTTTTGTTGGATCATACTACTACTAGCTAGCAGCATCACCTGTAGGAACCAGGGCAAAGTTCGGGCCGGGTCAGGCTTAAAAAAGCCCGTGGGTAAAAAGTCAGGCCGCGCCCGGCTCGGCCATCGGGCCTGTAATTTAAGTCCGAACCCGGCCCGAACGAGCAAAAAATCCGGCCCGGCCCGACCAGGCTAAAATGCACGAAAACGAAGGCCCGAGCCCGGCCCGGCCCGACATTCGGGCTCAGATTTCAGGCCCGAGCCCCGGCCCGAAGTGCAAGCCCGACCCGTCCCGACCCGGGATTTTCGGGCCGGGCCGTCCGGGCCGGGCTGCCCATGCCCAGATGTGTGTAGGACTAGCTGGCTTGCAAAGACAGGACTAAGTGGATTCATCATAGTTTAAAGATTTATGTAGGGTCCCGTTAAACAACTTCCATTGTACGTCCATTTCATCTACATAAGCGAAGCTCCGTTCTCTGGCTCTTCCACAAGCTGCACTACTGGCTAGAGCAAAATCCACCCATCCATCCATATGGTTGAAGGTAATTTCGCACTCCCTCCCTTCAATAATTCTGTGGTTCATCGTCCACTCTGTGCTTCATTTTCCTAGTGGTTCCATAATGGCTTCCTACCTTTATTTTTCAATATATCACGTGTATCATTTCTTCAGCAGCTCTGTGAGAATTAAGCATGCATGCTTCTGCAGCTAGGTTTGCTACCAGATTCTCTAAACTGCTGTTGCTACATCAGCGTAAGTGTAGCCCGAACAAACATAAATGGCTCTGTTCTTGTTTTGGGGACGGATTGCAGTCTTTGTTTGTTTTTTTCTAATCCGAGTTATTCAATGGTCATTGTGCTAATTAATTGATTAGTAGCAAATGTTGAGAACCTTAATACATCATCAATTTTATTCGCATACAAGACACATCTCAGGGCTCATGTGTGCCTGGTACCAAATGGCCAATTATCAACTCTGTTGAAGAACTGAAGTAGAGGTTCACATTTTCGAAAAAATGAGAGATGCACGGTTAGCAGATCACCTGCTGCCTTCTACCATCTTCTCCTGATATGGTTTCTTCCTTTTTTTTGTCCCTCTTTATAAACCATCTGCAGATTAGGGGATCGCCTGCTGCCTTCTACCCACACCAGTACACAAGAAAGAAACAAACTCTAGAGACCTTTGGACAATGGCGGACTTTGCTCTTGGGTTGACCAAGACGGCGGTGGAGGGGACGCTAAGCAGGATCCAGTTGGCGATCGATGAGGAGAGCAAGCTGAGGGTGACGGCAAAGCAAGACCTGCGGTACATCACAGCTGAATTCCAGATGATGCAATCCTTTCTAAAGGTGGCCAACAAAGAACGCGCCAACAACGAAGTGGTGAGGACCTGGGTGAGGCAGCTCCGGGACCTAGCCTTTGATGTCGAAGACTGTGTTGAGTTTGTTGTCCACCTGGACAGTAACTCAGCCTTTGTCTGGCCGTGGCGCCTGGTGCCCTCCTGCATGGCACCACCCCGGACTCGGGACCTGGACAGGGCGGTGGCCGAGTTAAAGCAGCTCAAGGTGAGGGTCGAGGATGCAAGCCAGAGGAATACACGCTACAACCTCATCAGCGACTCCGGCTCCCTTGCTAAGACCACCACGCCAACCGAGCAGGCGGCCCTGGCCACCGCCAACCCATCAACATTCCACATGCTAACTGAGATCTGGGAGGCTGCTGGGAAGCGATGCGGCATGACCAACCTGGACAAACTGATCATGGGTGAAGGGAGTGACCTCCAAATTATCTCCGTGTGGGGAGGTACGGCGGCTGATCTTGGGACAACATCCATTTTCAGCATGTTGTATGGGGACCCAGAAATCCGCCGAGCATTCAAAAGACGTGCATGGGTAAAGTTGACACATCCTTTTAAACCTGACGAGTTCCTTAAGTGCTTGCTGACTCAGTTCTACGTGACCTCTCACCAAGAAAACAAAGATGTGGACGATCTCACGAAGGCCGAGCTCATGCAGCAAGTGAAGGCGCACAAGTATCTCATCATTCTAGAAGAAGTTTCCAGTGTGGTTGACTGGGATGCCATCCGAGTGTGCCTGCCGGACAATGAGAACAGCAGCCGAATCATACTGTCCACGAAGCAATTAAGGACTGCACTCCTTTGCATAGGGGGGACATACCAAGTTTCAGAGCTCAGGAGATTCTCTGATGGTCAATCTCTCTGTGCCTTTTCCAAGAAGGTAATTAGTCCCACAACAACGTCTTCTACTTCCAAACTTTACTCCATTCTAAAATACTTGAAGCTTTTGATTTTTCATGGACCTCAACTTGTAATTTGACCATTTGGTATACAAATACTCCCTCCGTGTAAAAATAGGTGTCTCAACTTTATCTAGATACGGTTGTATTTTTAGACAGAGGGAGTATGATAAATCAGATGACACTATTTTCATCTAACCAATCGCATACTTTCTACAAGGGAAATATTGATCATATAGAACAGCTGTCAAACAAAGAAATTTGATACCATACTTAGAGCATCCCCGTCGTGTCATGCAAACAGCATCCAGCAAATGCACCGGATCGGCCCAATGGGGGACGCTGCAAGGTGTTGCCGCTTTGGGGGGAGGGGGGTGGTGTTCCCAGTAGCGTCCCCCAAAGGGACGCCCTGAAACAGAATTTGCAACAAAAATAAGTAAAAATCGTCGCCATTTAAAAATAATTGTTCCCGCCATAGTCGTCGCGATCAAAGTAGCCATAATCGACGCGATCAATATTACAGACGGGGTGTAGATTGAACATAACTAGAAGAATGGGTTTGGAGACGTCGACGACGACGCCTGTTGAGTCGAATCTGGCCCGTCCAGCATGATGACCTCGGCCTGCTCTATCGGCGATGGCGATCTTGTCGCAGTTTTACTCGCCGATGCCGATGTAGGTGTACCCGTCGCTGAGGGGCCTGCTGATGCCGTCGCTACCTCTGGAGCTGGAGTTGATGCTGAATCGACTTTGGCCAGTCCAGCATGACGAGCTTGGCCTGCTCTGTCGGCGATGCCGATGTTGTCGCAGTTTTACTCGCCGATGCCGATGCAGGTGTACCCTCGCGGACGGGCCTACTGATGGCGTCGCTACCTCTGGAGCTAGAGTTGAGGCCATGGCCGCGGCCATTTTAGCGTCCCGTCAAGGATCATGGCTTTATAGAAGTTGTGCGCCACTAGCACTCAGGGATCCATTTCCGCTGTCGAGGAGGTCAAGAGTATGAAGTCCTCTTTGTGTTTCTTCGTGGCGACACACTCCTTCTCGGTCAGCATATTCTCTTCTTGCTTCTGGAGTAGCGCCACCCACCTCTCCCTAGCCTTCTTGTCGTGAATGAGCAGGTTCGACGAGACATCGGTGAGGCACTTGTTAATCGATGACTGGATCTTCTTGGTCGACGTTGCTTCAAGCGCGGCGGTCTTGGCCGCCTTGTTGCCGATAGGGTGCCTTGCCAATGATGTGTGCAACGCATCTAGATCAATAATGCCATCTTTTCCCTTCGCCAAGGTGATACGCGTCAACCTCCACTTATAATAGGTTTTGAGCATGCTATACTGAATCCTTTACGGCCTTCTGAATCCTTCTGATACAAGCGATAAGTCGTGGTTGAACTAATCAAAGGAAGTGTAAAAACAATCATGTATAGCCACATAGAAAGAAACACGAGTAGGGACAGCGGCACACATACCTGGTCTACGTGGGTTGTGTCGCTATCTGCATGTTGTTCGATTTCGTGGTGGTAGCCATGGAAGTTCTTCTCCTACGCCTGCTGGAACGTATTCATTACCATTGTGGCGTAGTCTTTGTCGAGGTACTTTCTCTCATCGAACTCTGCCTCGATCCTCGCCTAATAGGCGCCATATTTTTGATTGGTGCCGGTGAGTCTTCCAGAAGTCGCACAAGCACTAATCTTCTAGATCCTTCCAATTGGGGCCTCGTGTGCCCGTCGCTACCTTGTTTTTCTCCTTTTTGCTGACCGTGCCGACGCCGCTCTTTGCCTCGACGCCTCCATCATTTTCCTCCTCTTCCCCTTCCCCGCCCTCGTCCTCTTCGTCGCCCTCGTCCAACTCTCCATCCTCGTCTGCCTCCTCTTCCCCGCATGCCGACATTCCGTCGAACGGGGCACCCGCGCCTCCGTCGAACTCGAGCGGACCCCTGCTCCAGTGAAGGAAACATCATCGCCATGTCCTTGGTGACGCCTCTCGTCATACGTCGGGGAGATAATGGCGTTCGGGTTGAACCCGCCGTGCAACGCGATGTTGGCGTAATGTTGCGATAACCGCGACATCGTGCTCTCAGGGTCGTGAAGAAACCTGGCATCGACAACGAGGCCATTCCCGAGATGTACACCGAAATGGCGGAGCTACACCTAAGTTTTGTAGTCAAATGACTACAAAGTTTTTTTAACAAAACAGGCTAAAAGTGTGTAAAAATTACTAAAAATTTATGCAAATACATGTATTTGACTACACAAGATCAAACTATATTTGACTACACAAGATCAAGCTGACAACACAGGGTTGTTGTTCTGGCTTCGCTACTGACATCGGGCTGCTCGCCGAGCCGCTCTGTGGGCTCGCGCTAGCGGCAGCGGCGCATGCGGTCAGTGCAGCTAAGTGCTTCACATTGGCAACTCTCGCCTTTTTCATGCCCGCCGATAGGCGCCGATCTTTCCGCTCCGCTGTCGCGAAACTGCGTCGCACCGAATCTGCCTCCCATTCCTCCTTGGTCATCGAATCTGGCTTTGTCTTTAGCGTCGGCGCCTTTCGCGGCTTCGTGAAAGGCGCCTTCACCCAGTTCTTCGCTGGCGCCTTGCCAGCCGCCTTCTTGGCGGTGACAGTATGGGCGGGAGGGAGCAATGAAAGAAGCGGTGGGATGGAGAAATGAAAGAAGCGGCAGGAATGAGGGAAGGGGCGGGAGAAATGGAATTTTTGTGTGTGGATGACACGGCTGGCCGACCACTCGCGTTGCTTTTTGTTGCGTCCAGCGCCCCTGCAGCGTCCCCTGTGTGGTGGGGATAGCCTCGGGGCACCGGACACCATATCGTACCGCGCCGGACCGAAAAGGGCTTTGGGGCGCGTGGTTGGGGGCAGTCAAACGTCCGGCACGCCCTTCGGATGGTTTGGGGGACCTGATTGAAGATGCTCTTAGTGTCAAGTCTTGTAGAACATATGCGATTACTCAATCTCTATTAATGACATCGTAAAGTCAAGTTCTCAAAAGGAACACCAAATAATGAATGTACTTGATCTCATATACTTAACTGACCATTGATAGCTTGTAGACCTGATAGCTAGTACTCCTACATTTTTTGCTGCATTGATACAATACATGTCGTTTTAGGTTTTGGCTCATTGTTCATGCACAAATTTGATTCGATTTTTTATATGAATACATTATTTAAAAATATAAAAATTATGATACTATGTTTCTTTGTTTCTACTTTTTATGAAAAATCTAATGGTACAATTTTCACTGAATCAACCTAAAGGTCTTATTTATATGAATGATAAAAACTAGAGAAGTTTAACTGCTCGCATTAGAGGACATCTTCTTTCCAATGGGGCAAATTAATACCTATGGTTTGTTATTGTAATTATCTATGAATTATAACAGGATTAGCATAATCATAGTGTATATGACTTCATACTTTCTCCATCAGTTTCCGTAGCATCTAGAGTTCTAAATATCTAGATGGCCTAATGGCCAAAATACATGTGGTCAATTCCTTAAAAATGATGCATTCTAATTGTCTTGGAAGAATTCATGTATGTGTGTGTGGCCATTGTGCAATGATGTATTAGTGGCAGCTTCCGCCCGTAATGGTGACTCTAGGTTTATCGAACCAAACGAAAATATATGTGTGTCTCTACTCTCTCTAGGAACATGTAGACAAAACTAAAAGCTCTATAGTTTCCCCAATGGTACTAATGTCATCGTTATCAGGTTCTAAATATCTTAATGAGTTGACAAGAATTGTAAGCTAACAACATAAATCTAGTTTTTTTATCTTTTTGTAAGTAAATAAAACAACAAATAAAAGTGTATATAGAGCAAAGTAAACAGGGTTTCTTATAGATGAAATTGGACCAGCGTTTGTGGGTTTACGTGAACAATCTTTCATAACATGGTGGTAGAAAAAAATTATAAAGCATAGATATTAGTAATGATATATTTAAACATGCAAAAAATTATGATTCATAAATATGAAAACATGTGTATAAGCATCACATCCATAAATCCATGCACTCCGGATCCACATGACCATGGGCTAATACTCGTCAGGGCGTCGATGAGGGTGGTGAAGATGCCTCTGACGATGGTTTCCTCTCGAATCTTCTCTGGATGGTGACACACATGTTTGTGTGTTTCGCCTCTGGCGTTTTGTGCTTCTCATCGTACATCAGAAAAATACATCGGAAAAATACATAGATGGAGGCGAACTCTAGAATCGAAAGGTTTTAGGCTTAGTAGAACTAAAACTGAATACATGAGGTGCAGTTTCAGTTCTACTAGACACGAGGAGGGAGTGGTTAGTCTTGATGTGCAGGTGGTACGGAGAGAGACACATTTCAATATTTGGGGTCCATGTTGCAGAACGATGGCAATATCGATGAAGATGTGGGCCACCGAATCAAGGCTGGTTGGGTGAAGTGGCGCCAAGCTTCTGGCGTACTATGTGACAAGAGAGTGCCACAAAAGCTAAAAGGGAGGTTTTATAGGACAGCTATCCGACCTGCGATGTTGTATGGCGCGGAGTATTGGCCAACGAAGAGACGACATATCCAACAGTTAGGTGTAGCAGAGATGCGCATGTTGAGGTGGATATATGGTCACACAAGAAAGGACCGGGTACGGAATGATGATATACGGGAGAGAGTTGGGGTAGCATCGATTGAACAGAAGCTGGTCAAACATCGTCTCAGATGGTTTGGACATATCCAACGGAGGCCTCCGGAAGCGCCAGTGCATAGCGGACTGATAAAGCGTGCTGAGAATGTTAAGAGGGGTCGTGGTAGACCAAACTTGACATGGGAGGAGTCCATTAAGAGAGACCTGAAGGTTTGGAATATCGACAAAGATTTAGCCATGGACATGGGTGCGTGGAAGTTAGCTATCCATGTTCCGGAACCATGACTTGACTTCGAGATCTTATGGGTTTCAACTCTAGCCTACCCCAACTTGTTTGGGACTGAAAGGTTTTGTTGTTGTTGTTGCATCGAAAAAATCTTATATAACTAATAATTTCGTTTTTAGGCTTAGGAGTCTTCATATAGAAATGCTGTGGCATCGGCCAAGGTGTGGGCCCATATAGTTCTAGCCACACCCTAGGCCCATGGTGTGTGCACGAGAGTGCGGTACTCACAATCTCTATCTTGCGTGCCTCCTTTCACAACCTTATTCATCCTGATCCAAGACGGATTCCTGTTTTTTTTCCCATATTTTAATCTGCTATGAAAGGTTTCTAGCATATTAAATAAAGAAAAGAGAACCTCTGCCTTCTTGCCATCATTAATTTTTTAATACAAATAATCATAAATATGGTAAATAATACTCCCTCCATCTATGTAGATACATCTGAATTTAGACGAATCTGCGACAACCTTTGTAGGACAGAGGGAGTGTTGTATAGATACATTCGAATTTAGATAAATCTTTGACATCATTAGAAATATAACAGTGAGCTTTATGAAAGGAATAGATACATTATGACATAACAGTGGGCTTTTCATGTATATTGGGAAGATAAACTTACTCATAACAAACTAATAACACATTATATTCGGATTTAGGTGGTTGATTCCCATTATATTAACGGAATTGCTAAGTTTCAGCTAGCTGAGACGTAGCTTATGTCTTAGTTACATGCTCCTGCGTTGGATTTTGTTTCTGCTTGAAGATTCGTGTTTGCTGCTGTTTGTTCTTTGTTCAGGCCTACATTGAAACACACTAAAGTAATTCGACCGAGTCTCAGTCTACTGAGCGTTAGAGACACTCTTATATTAAATGGACTATATTGAATCCTAAAGAAAGATGGCATACAGTGCTAGGTTGTAAATTTGAGTTACTGTAACTATGTATGTGTATCTTAGGCTGCCATGGTGGTCTCTTTTATCATCTGATGGTGCCGTGTGAAAATTTGAGACGTCTTAAAGAACATTCCAATATATTTTTTAAAACAATCACACTAACCTATAACCATGTAAGTTTTTTTTAAGGATCCAGTGCACTTCACATAAAAATAGAAGATGGCTTATTGGGTTAGATAATGAACTAGCTATATAATCATACTGAATTTTGTCATGTGATTCCCAATTGAACCCATGTCCACCCTGACAAAAGTACCGGAACAGAATGCGCGGGAAGCCTAATTGCTGCTATATGGGATATCTAGTTTCAGAATTTTTTTGTAGGATAACTCGATCAAAGATAAATAGGGTTAGAATACTTAATTAACAACATTGACAAACGTAATAACCCCAAAAACCCATAGCCCCCACCCTCCCCATCCCAACCCTAAACCAAACCCATGTTTACTGTGGTTTTTATAGAAGTGGAGAAGATAACTGCACGTAGAAGTTTAAAGATGAATGCACAGTTGGATTAATGGGGTTTAACATCCATCACTTACTTGCAGGTAGGGCGTCACAATTGTGTGCCAGATCTTGTTTGGCAAATAAGATGTCGTGGTGTCATTTCGGTATGGGGACTTAGTGAAGGCAAATCAGCACTCATTAATAAAGTTTACACCAGCATACTGTATAAGTGTAAACAATTCGAGGGAGTTGAATTTCAACAACACAGCTGGGTCGATGTCCCCGCTCCTTTCAATTTGGAGATCTTCTCTCGACGCTTACTTGTAAGTTTACGTTCAAAAGATCTCCAAGGCGAAGAAATTGCGGCGGTTGGTATGATGGGAGAGCCGAGCCTAACTCAAGAGTGTTGCAAATTTCTGCAAGCAGAAGATTGCCTTGTTGTTATTAATGATCTACAGTCCACACATGACTGGGACTTGATAAAAGTTGCCTTCTTGTCCAAGCCTATTAAAGGATGTGTTCTTGTCATTACAAATGAGTTAAGTGTTGCCACATATTGTGTAGAAGAGGAAGGTGGTGTTCTCAACATTGAAGATTTGGAATCCAATGCTATGCTTCGCTCCTTAATGAAGGTATGCACGTTTACACACCTCAACCTAAATTGAACTCAAATTCTCTGGTCATGTGTCATCTAACAATGACGGAGGTCGGTCAGACTACCCCGATTGTCTTAATTATTATGTATCTTTACCTGTAGGGTTTCCAAAACTATGTTGTTGGAGGGAAGCAGGCTACTCACATGGGTCGCCTTTTCCCCATCAGATTGGGAGAGACACGTGAATGGTTCACAAAATTTGGACTTCCGTATCAGGAACAAATGCACGACCTTTGGTCAATGTTAAGCAAACCTGTTGTGATCTCGTTGTGGGGACCTGCTGGTGCTGGGAAATCAATTCTCGTTAGAACCGTGTACTATCAAATGATGCTCAGATCTGATGCTTCTTGGGAGTGTGAATATAAAGAGAGACAGATTTTTTCATATGGGGAAATTGACATGTTTAGCTGGGTTGATTTGCCCCATCCTTTCAATTTGGAAGACTTCGCACGACGTTTGTTATTGGATTTTCATTCAGATGATCTTCGAGCCAAGAAAGTTGCAGCAGTTGGTATGATGGAAGGCCAAGATCCAATTCAAGAGTGTTCTAAGTTACTGCGTGAATACAAATGCATGGTCGTTATTGATGGCCTACGATCCAACGATGATTGGGATTTGATAAAAGCTGCCTTATTATCTTATCCAATCACCAACCATATTGTTGTCATTACAAATGTCGCAAGTGTTGCCACGCATTGTGTAGATGAGGGAGATCAAGCTATCAAGATCAATTGTCTAGAAGCTGATGTGGCCCTTGGTCCCCCAATAAAGGTGTGTTACTTTTCTATAATGAGCTAATATTCTCGTGTGCTAATCATCTGTGGATTAACATCCTGGGTGCATGTACATATTTACACTTACGCAGAAATGCTTATTGGCAATCCACATTAGTAACACCACATTTTTTTGATAAAGGGAATATATTAATATTAGAAGATACCAATTACACCCAACCTCTGCAACAACGCAATGTCCTAATAACATTAGGGATGCACACAGCCAAAAAAAAAAGAAAAAAAAACCAAAAAATAAAAGCCCCGCTACAGTATGTCAGCCCTAGCTAGCAACAGCAATACATCCACCACCAAGACAACACCTGAAATTCAGACTCTTCAAAAGCAACGCCTCCAAGACGGGAAAAGTGCAGCAGCGTCGTCGTCGCCTGATCAAAGATCTTAGGTTTTCACCCTGAAGATGGTCTCCACTCTCAAAACAATGCCTTCAACAAGGATATTGCCAGGCACAACTAGTTAAGGCCAGACCTTGGGTTTTCACCCTGAAAGGTAAGACTCCGAACTTCACATGTGCTGCTGCCCCCACTTTCATACCACTGTTGCGAAGTCCGGAACACTAAGCAAGCCCCTCAACAGCGCAAAGATTTGAACCTCCATTAGCTAGTCCTCCAAATCCGGCCTTCATGATATTCTTTTTTTCTGACTTCACCATAGATCAACTGTCACTTGGTGTCAACACGGAAAAGAGCTTCGCGCAGCACCCTCCAAAACCAAACGGTCGGAATAAAAGCATGGGCGCGCACGACCGAATACCACAGAGCCAACAAACTCCAGGCAATAGAAGCACTGTACATTCGCCGGCGGCGCCTTCCGGAACTCAACTCTCTGGCCAGATCATGAAGGGAAGACCTCCGGTAGGTCTTCATCTTCGCCCAAGAGAGACCCTAGGACCGCCGCCTTTATTCAGGTCGCCCCCCCATGCCGACAACCATCCCAGGTTGGCCATGGTTGCCGCCGGAGACACCAAGCAGATCGCGTAGTCCGAAGACACCGCACACGACTGGGCACCGCCGCAGCCGAAAACCAGCCCTCCACCGTTGGCCGTCGAGAGGCAAGAAGGGGACCTAGGGTTTCCCCTTGCAGCCCGCCCTACCCCTCCTTCCGCCGCCGGCAGGGCACTCCACCACCTCGTCGGCCGTCATTGCGTCCCCGAGCCAAGGCCAGGCGCCGCCATCGAGGTCCCCGACGAAAGGGCCGCGCTCCGGCCCGAGGAAGACGACCTACGCCCAACCTCCTCGCGCGAGATAACGAAGAATCCCCGACGCCGCCGGCGCCGACCGGCCTTTACCAGACCGCGCCCCTGGCGGCGGCGAGGGAGAGGAGGAGAGAGGGGGGAGGCGGCGACGGCGGGGTAGAGTTCCCCCTGGCCACCACGCGGGGGCGGCACGGGAGGAGGACGGGAGGGTGAGTTAACCAGCAGCTGCTAGCGATTAAAGCTCATTAGTAACACCACATAAACGGCACACAATTGGTATTTCCTCAAATATCTTGGCAAATTAACGTTACGCCACTAGTGACTTGTTACTAGTGGCCCGATGGAGCGCGCGCCACCGGTGAGTGCAACATGGTGAAAGTTACTAGTGGCGAAAGTTAATAATTCTCTCTCTCTCTATACACCAGTCCTTGGATTAATTTTAATTTCATTTCATCTTAGCCTAAATTTGTGTGTATGCCACATCTGTTTATGCACAATCCGAACTAGAATCTGTTAGGGACCTACGATAATCTAAATAAGTGGGGAAAACAATGAAGAAGTTTGCAAGGTGATTTGATCAGATGGAGAAGAGAAAACTTTCTCCTGAATCCATATGAAACATTGGAAGTAGGTTAAAAAGAGTTAATTCCATATATACCAACAAGAATTTGCCCATATGTCTATATACCATATTACCATTTGAAATTTTCTTGTTCCAAATACTGCAACAGTGCCACTGCAACACATATTGCAATTATCATGAGTTCATGAGCCATTGATTGTCTAGTAGATCAAAATCTTGTTTTTTCGATGAAGGGAATATATTAATATATCAAAAGATATCAAATACACACGGCCTCTGCAACAACGCCCCACCCTAGTGGCAATACGGATGCACACAGCCAAAAAAGAGTAAAGAAAACTAAGAAATAAAAGTCCCGCTACGTCATTCCAGACCTAGCAACACAATGCAACTATCACCGTGACAACACCTGAAATACAGACTCTTCAAAAGCGACACCTCCAAGAAGGGAACAGTGCACCAGTGCCGTCGTCGCCTGACCAAAGGCCTTAGGTTTTCACCCTGAAGATAGTCCTCACTCTCAAAATAATGCCTCCAACAAGGTCATTGCTAGGCACAACCAGTTAAGGCCAGACCTTGGGTTTTCACCCTGAAAGCTAAGACTCTGAACTTCACCTGTGCTGCCGTCCCCACTTGCATACCACTTCTGCGGAGCCCGGAACGCCAAGCAAGTCCCTCAGCATCACGGAGACTTGAACCTCTTTTAGCCAGTCCACCAATCCGGCCTTCATGATATTCCTTCTTCTGACTTTACCATGGACCAAAAAGTCATCTGATGTCAGCACAGAATAGAGCTTCGCGCCGAACCAAACGGTCGGAACAAAAACATGGGTGCGCGCGACCGAATACCACCCGATCCAGCAAACTCTGGGCAAAAGATGCATTGTTCCATTCACCGACGGAGCTTTCCGGAACTCATCTCTCCTGCCAGATCAAAGCAAACTCACCTCTGAAAGATCTTCATCATTGCTTGCGAGAAACCCGAGGACCGCCACCAAAACAAAGGAAGACCAACATCCCCCACACCGCGAGTCCCTCCTGCCGGATCACCAGAGAAGAAGACGGCAGCGCGGATCATGCGTACCACCGCCCAACCGCCACAGGGGGCGGAGGCCGCCACCGCTCCACCCCCTCCACCATGGCTACCGACGAAGGGCATCAGGCCCCGGCCAAGCAGCTATGCCGCCCAACTTCCTCTACCGGCGCCGCATCACCTCCCATGGAGCGCCGCCGCAGAAACCCCCTCGTCTTCGATGGAAGGGGCGCCGCCGCCGGGGCCGGCAGCAGCGGCGGCTTGAGGGTTGGGGGCCTGAGGGGTGGCTGCGCGGGAGGGAGGACCATCCTATCTTGTTAGGTTTTGCTTATGTGGACCATCCTATCTGTAGGAGGATGAGATTGGCGTAATGTGTTGGGTTGCATTGAGTGATTCTATTGAGAGAATAAGGAAACAATCCAAATATAATCCGTAATATCTCTAACTAGCATATATATCTCTGACACTATCACTTAGGTCCACCGGCACCGGGTGAGAAGAAATGGTAAATTTTTAATCTCCTGGAGAGCTAAGGGCATCTCCAACCGCGTCCCCCAAAGGGATTTGGGGAGCGCCGGACCAAAAAACGTTCCCAGCCGCGTGCTCAAAAGCATTTTTTTTGTTCGGCGCGGCCCAATACGGTGTCCGGCGCCCCGAGCCCGTCCCCGCTACACAGGGGACGCTCCGGGCACGCCGAACACAACGAAAAGCGAGGCGAGGCGACGCGGGCCCGACATGTCAGCGGGTCGGGAGCCTAAAACCCTGTTGCCTACCTTTGGTCAAGCGATGTTAATTGCGTCTCAGATTTCCCAGGTGACGCATGGACGCATCTCGTCGTGCATGGCGGCGTGGCCATCCGCGCTGGCGTTTATTGCGTCCAACGCCCCGCTGCCGCTAGGCCTGCCGCCGCTGTACATTAAGAGGCCCCTGTTTCCTTCCCCATCGCAATCTCTCGCCGCTCCCAAATCTCCTCTCCCTAGCCAATGTAGTCGTCCTCCCGCAAGATCGCCGCAGCGAACGGCTTCGGCCGCGGCAGCCTCATTGTGGATGATGGCCGGACATGCACCTGCCAAGCAGGGCGGGTGGATGATGGCCGTCAAAGGCATAGGCGTCCCGCCATCGCCGGGCACGGAGCACTGGAGGGACGCGATCAGGAACCGCCGGTCTCGCCTCACCGCCGAGGAGCGGGCGGATCCAACCTGGGCGGCCACTAGCAATGACGCCTGGTGGGTAGCCTACTTCCAGGCGCAGCACGATGTCGAGATGAACAGCACCACCGGCCTCATCGGCCGGCGGAACAGCTGGAACAAGGACGGGCGCGTCCTCTTCTGGGGCGTTCCGGGGTGCACCCTGGAGAACGTCATCTACGGCATCCACAACGGCGCTCCAAGGTTGGTGAAGCCGTCTTCGCCGCCACCATCTCCCGCAGCGCGCTGGCAGCCGAGGAGGACACGTACTCATCCTCCTCCAACTCTTCCTCGTTTGGGACGGCGTGATCGACGCTGTCCTCGTCGCATCGGGCCGCGCCTTACACCGTCCCCAAGCGCGAGGTGAAGGAGGACCCGGAGTTCGCGCCGCCGCCCGTAAATCCGAGGCACGGCGGCAGCGGCAGCCGGCAGCAGCAAAGGCGCGGCGGTGGCGCCCTCCTCATCCCGAAGCCGAAGGTGACGGAGGAACAGAACAACGAGGCAACCGGGAAGGAGGGGCAGCAACAGTGTGCTAAGAAGTATCCATAGCATAATCACCCACGTCTCTAGGGCCATCGCCTGCATCATCAGAATCATCCTTCTTAACCCAAATCCGCGGGACAAAATCTGGCGGACACAAAGTCAGCGGGCTCCCTGCGGAAACGAAACGTATGCGGCTTGTACTTAACGACCGCATCAGCAACAGCACTCGGAAAAGCGTCATCCGTAGGTTTTCCCAACACCTTTGGATTAACCATAGCCACCTGAATACGAACAATTGCTCGGCGCCTGAGACTAGTAAGATCAACATCAACAGTCTTGCGCAGGAGAGAACCAACAACCCACAAACCAAGAAAGTGACGAAGAGAGTGAGGAACCCCCTCAATGTGTAGTCAGACCTTCTCTAAGAGCATCTCCAGCCGTCTCCCTGGGAAGGCCCCCAGGACCCCTTTTTTCATCCGGATGGACGAAAACGGCCTAGTCGCGCTCCCGGATCCTCGTTTTCACCCGGATTTGGGCTTTCATCGATCCGGGGAGCCTAGGTCATCCATGCCCCCCCCCCCCCGGGAGTGCTCGGGGAGTCCGGAAGAAACGAAAGCACGGGAAACATCGAGAAAACTTCCCGCGCGCTGGTGGCCCCGACTTGTCGGAAAGAAATGCCGATCGTCGTCTTCAGCGCATCGTCTTCCGTGCGCTGTAAAAGCCTACCGCCGGTCAGTCTTCGTCGGACGCGTAGCTTCCACGCGGCGAGTTAATGTCGTCGCCTCGGTTTCCCGCGCGTTGCCCTCTATTTATCGCGGAACTACCGCGTCTGGCCGCCTTCACCACCCCGTCTCCCTATTCACCACCTCTCTCCCCAATCTCATCGAGCGAGCAAACGAACAATGGCGAACTTCGGCGACGGCGTGGCGAACAACGGCTTCGGCCGTCATTCTCTCCACCAATGGGAGGGGAGGTTGCTGCACGCCGCGGGCTACCCCGCGCCGCCAGACTTCCGTGCGCCCGGAGGTTGGCGCCTGAGCGCGGGCGGCGTCCCGATCCCGCCACCGCCAATCGGTCCCGCCGCTCTCGAGGCGGAGATCGACGCGGTGCTCGTCACCGTGAGTGACGAGCAGCGCGCGGAGGAACGATTCTTCCCCGAAAACTACGAGGCCTGGATGGAGTTCTTCCGGCAAAGGTACGAGCGAGAACTCGCCGCCTACGACGGCCCTCCCCCTCCTCCCGCGCGAAAAAACGCCGTCGGCCGCCGCTGGTGGAGCACGCCTGGCCGCACCCTCGAGAACATGCTTGCGCACATCGAGGGTGGCAACTCCCGCGTACTGGGGATGCCGCTGCCGGTGGCGTCTACCGCGTCGCACCGCCACGGTAGCTCATGGACGCCGCGACGGATGGCACCGTCCTTCTCGTCGTCTGGGTCGAGGTCGGCGTCGAGGTCCGACGGGTCGGCTCCTCCACCAGCAACGCCGACCGTTGTCAAGAATGAGCCATCCTCTCCACCGCCGACCAGAGGGCGCAGCAGCGGCGCCCTCGTCATCCGCGAGGGAGGGCACCTCTCGTCGTCTCCTTCGCGCGGTCACAAGAGGAAGACCTCGAAGAAGGACACCGCAGCGTCCCAGCTTGCCGAGGAGGAGGCCAAGCGGGCCGAGGACGCGGCGGTGGCCGAGGAGATCGCCAGGTCGCTAAACGACCTCGTTCCCGCCGACAACGCCCTCCCCATGGACGCCGCGCTCGCCTGGTCCAGGTAGGAGTGGGAGCGGCAGGAGGCGGAGCAGCAGAGGCGTCTGCTGGACATGGCGGCTGTGCGGCGCCGCGCCATCCGCGCCACACCGACCGCCGCACCGACTGCACCCGTCGAGCCCGTACCGCTCATCAAGCTCGAGGAAAGCAGCGACGACGAGCTCTATCGGCCGACGCCGCCACACGGCGACCCTGGCCAGTGTTCAAGCCGTTGGTACGAGGCGCCGCCGCCCGAGGACGCTAGCAACTCCAGTAGCGACGACGACGGCGGCGGCTACACGGCGTTCTACCGCCATTTCGGCATGTAGATCACCGTGTTCTACCTTTAGTTTATGTTCCCCTCTGGCCGAATTCAAATATATTACGAATTCAGCCTATATATACGAACTCGCCTATATATGTTAAATATCTCTAAATTTCGCCTATGTTTGAATGTATTTCGTCTTGTTTTGTCTGAATTCGCATACATTTGCCCAAAATTTTCATCCATCCTGGGCTCGCCGCTGGGAAATTGGGCCTCCCCAGGCAAAATTTTACATCCATCCGGCGTAAATAGCGTGCCGAATTTCGGCCTGAGGAGCCTCAATGGGCTGGAGATGTTCTAACTCGTGTGTGTGGCACCTCCGCCGACTGCCCCTGCACGTGCGGTGGCACACATCCCTTTTTTCCCTCCAGGTGTGACTGCTTTTGCCCCTCAACCCTCTCAAGCACGAAAGCTCGTGCCTGCTCGCTCCCTTCATCTTCTAGCAACTTGTAGCAAAAGTGTGATGTCGTGCCGAGTAAGGGGGTGCGGAATTATTTTGATATTTCCATGTTGAAATTCATTTTTTTGCTTTTTTTTGCGGAAATTTAGTCTCACTTCTGCTGAAATTTCATGCCGAAAATCTATAGAGGAATGGGAACCCAAATCACTGTATTATAATGAAAAAATCAATAAGGACACAAGGTTGAGGGTGAAACCGTCCCGTCTTCTCTGTCGCAGCTTATTGGCCAACTGACGGTCAACTCACATTAGTGGCAAATAGATAATCATTGTAAATTTTCGGTGGCATATTTCGAATCAGAAATTTCTGAGTGGTTTGTGCGCATATGGGCAAATTCTTAGAGGTATATATGGAGTTAACTCCCAAAAAATATAATCAATTGGCCCAAGAAGAAAACTAAAAATTAGTATGCATCGATTTGGTCTATGTTGAACCTCTATCACTCCAATGTTTATGAATTCGTTCTGGTTGGATCTACATTACATGTTTTTATACACATACCAGACTAGAGCCATGGTGTGGATTGTGCTAACTTAACAGTTCTGCATCTGACTTGCAGGGTTGTGCTTCTCGGGTATTCTCCAACAGGAGTGCAGAGGCACGAGACTTCATCAACACATTTGGACTTCTTGGGCGTCAGAATCATTCAACATCTTACCTTCATGACAGTTTAGTTTCCTCAGGTCCTAGTGTGACCTCATTGTGGGGAATTGCTGGTGTTGGAAAATCAGCTCTGGTCAGAAGTCTGTACTGCCACCTGATGCTTGGACTGGATCAATATTTCAAGTTTCTCAGGGGTCACAGCCTCACTAATTCACGGACAGAATTTACAATGTGCAGCTGGGTAGACGTGCATCATCCATTTAATTTGACAGACTTGTCTTGTCATCTGCTCCTGGATTTTCATTCAGATGATCTTCAAGCTAAGGAAAAGGCAGCAATTGGTATCATGGAAGGGCAAGATCCGGTTCAAGAGTGTCGTAGAATTTTGTGTGAGTACAGAAGTCTTGTTGTTATCGATGGATTACGGTCCAGAGAGGATTGGGACTTGATAAAATCTGCATTCTTACTCGACTCACCTAATGCATGTATCATTGTAATTACAAATGAAGAAAGCGTTGCTACACATTGTGTGGATAATAATGAAAATCGAGTGGTCAATGTCAAAGGTCTTGAAGCTGATGCGGCGCTAAGTCTCTTCAAAAAGGTGTGTGCTCTTAACCATTGCATTATTATACTTGACTGTGTCAAGCTAATTTGCCTTTCTTTTATTTCAAACACAAGGTTTAAAATAGCGGATTGGGGTCAGCTACGCTGATAGCGGGTGACAGAATAAAAAACAGCTCATGATTTTGAGGTTATTATATATATTTTTGGAACATTCACAACGAAAATGATTAATATGAGCAACCATCATTTATATTCCTTCAGTACAATGCATTGGTCAATTCCATAAAATTTTAATTATTAATTTGTAGTGATCCTAAAATAATAGAGGTGGTATTTTCTACATCACTCCAAAATTTCAAAGTAAAATTTGCTGGCAAATGAAAGATATGAAATGAACACTGAAATAGGAAAGGAATAATGCAGACGCAGCTGGAGACTGAATTAGCAGCTCGTAGTGGACCGCTACATTCCACATCCGCTATCTGGAAGCACAAACAAGGGGATCGTAGGGGCTGTACTCCACTACGGCTCTTTAATAGCTTGTCATTATATAAGGACGCACAGTCTAAATAATGGGATGAATTTTCCTATTTTACTTTAAAAAAAATTTAAAGTGATATGACTCCCTTCCCTTGATGGGGGAACCGTTATTACAGAAATTTAGCAGTGATTTCTTTTAATTATGACACGTTTTAGGCGGTGGAGGAAGCTGGCTAGGTGGAGGAGGCTTTTTTTTTAACTGAGGAGGCCTTTGTTATAGACAAAACAAGCAAATAACCAAGAATGAAAAGGAAATCACAGCGGAAATACAAAATTTAACGTGGAAAACCCCTCCAACACAGAGGGGAAAAAACCACGTGCGCCAGCTAACCAATACTTCACCATATCGGAGAGTGTTTACAAACGCCGTGTGTTATCTGATAAACCTTAGCCGGCGGATTATAAGGGGTATATATAGGTGGTGATGCTGATCCGTACCACGCCCCCTCGCCTCGCACCCCCTTTCGCAGGCACGACTTATGGGCTAACTTCAGATTCCGCTACACTTCAGCCCAAGCCTATCCGGTAACGGGCCTCGTTCCGCTCGTCAGAAGTTAGCCTTCCTTTAATATGAATTTGGATCACAATATAACAAACTCCACCTTGATACAAATTCCATCTTGTAACATGAACTTCTACAATCTCCCCAACAACAAAAAAAAAGTTGCTAGTGCTAACAACCACTTGGGTTAAACAATTATACCAACCAAGCTCGAGCAAAGCTCAAACTTGGCAGCATGAATTGGCTTTGCCATCATATCAGCATGATTATCATGAGTACTTATCTTGCATACCTCCGGTTTACCCTAAGCAATAATGTCGCGAACATAATGATACTTGATATCAATGCGCTTTGTTCTCTCATGTATCATTTGATCTTTAGTAAGGTATATACCACTTTGACTGTCAAAAAACAAGTTAATGCAAGAATCATCTCCACAAAGCTTAGTGTTGTGGGTATACTTCATGGGTGTACCATCGACAGTGCCTAGATCCGGCAAGCCCGGGTGGCCCACAGACGGTGATGAGGCATGTGGCCCATCGGGCGGCCCAGTTGCTGTTGATCATGAAGGAAGAAGTCCGGCCCGGGATCGATAAGCCGGATCCGTACTCGATGTTAGGAGTAACCCGGATCCATGGAGGCCCATGAGGAACCCGGATCCAGGTACGACGTATGTGGAAGGCGGATCCGTGACGTGCACGGCAAGATATTGTACCGTAGCTAGGCTGTCTGTAATCCGGCTAGGACTCTCCATGTAAACCCTAGATCCGTGCGCCTTTATAAGCCGGATCCCGGGAGCCCTAGAGGCACAACCACAACTCATTGTAACAACGCGAAAGCGCCCGGATAATTCCGGACAAGCAGCGGTAGGCCCTGTCATCGTGCAGGTGTTCCGAAGCTGGGTAACTCGCGTACCACCGTCCGTGTGCACTCCGCCCTATGGCCCCTACTTCTTCTCCCCCTCGTGAGGATCCCTCCTCCGAGGTACCGTCGATTAGGCAAAGACAGTTGGCGCCCACCGTGGGGCCTGCGGCGTCTGGAGGCCGGAACCGGGAGGGTTCCGCCATGGGAAGCTACGACGACACCATCGCTGTGGGGCGTGTCCTTTACGCCGGAAATCTGTCGATCGTCCCTCCGGATGAGTGTTGGATTCCGGCTAAAACCGACCCCGTCAAGCTCTCCATCGTCCCGGTTGGCGGCATACACATCTTCATCGGGGAAACCGTCGATTCCGACGGAAACCCACCGGTAAGTAACGCCGACGCGACCGCCGCCGAGCGAGGACGCGGTCGCGAAGGTCCGATCTGAGACGCAGGAACTTCCCAGCGAAGATTCCGCCTTAGATCTGAAAAAATCAAAACCCACCCAATCCGCCCCTGAGCAGGAAATAACGGTGGAAGACCAATGCAGATCCGCCTGGGTCTCCCAGGTGTTAGAGAAGCAAAGGTGTCACTTCGTACACTTCTTGGCCCATACCGCCGGAACCGCCCCTCATGAAGCCGGAGCTGGTCCCGAGCAGGTCGAGGCCCCGGAAAACAACGCTGCTCCGGATCAGCAAGAGGCTGTCGGAGAAAGCGAAACTCCGGCTGAAGAGTCGATTTTGGGAAATCTAAGCCCAATCTCCGGAGACACCCAGTCCATGGACACTGAAGAGTTCGATCGCAAGGTGAAGGAATATGGATACGGCGGCCAGCCTGAAGTTGATTCCGCCCAGCCAAAGCAGGTACTTGCAAGCGTAGCAGCGCTTGGAGAAAACGGATCCGAAGCGGCAGACACTCAAACCGACCCCCCACCATCTCACCACGGATCTCCGATGTCGCGGGAGCGGCCCCGTAGGGATTCTTCCTCGGAGAGCCTCCTGTCGCCTGAAGAGATGGTCGCACAAGCAGGCATGGATGAGGTTTATCGCTCGGATATTCTTAATAAACACATCACTCCCGAAGACGTAGAACTTTAGAAGCTAAAAGAGTGGAACTGCTGGCCACAGCCAAGAAGTTTAAGGACACCGCAGCCGCCATGCTGGAGGAGAGGAAGCATGCCGCAGTTTTTGTGGAAGACTTCATCCAGCGTGAGCAGGAGGTGGACGAAGGACTGGCGAAGGTCAAGGAACTCCGAAAGCACTGGGAGGACAAGATCGTTGAAGCTGATCGGGAGGTAGAAAAGGTCCGTCGGGAGTTGATAGCTCCCCGCAGGATCACCTTCGCAACTCCAACGGAGCAGCAGCCTTTCGCAACCCCAAAAGACAATATGACGAAAGCTGCAGAGATCCTGAAGAAAAGTGACGAGGAGATTGACATCAACTACTTGCGCACGCTCGTCGCTTCAGCGGTTAAACAGCAGAGCAAGGCAGACACTTCGCGCAAATTAGAATCTAACCCGGAGCATTGCGTCTCCACTGCGCAGAAGGACGCCCACGACAATCGCCATCGAGATGACGAATCGCGAACCGGATCCTCGGAACGCAGAAGGAAAGCCAGGGAACACCCAAATCCGATCCCCGTACCATCAAAGACGCCACCGTCAGATCCGAGAAAGGGAAAGGATGCAATGTACTCTGGACGAGACAAGTACCGCAACGCCTCTCCTCCGCCTAATGGTTACCCGCGTCCCCCTCGCCGCCGTAGTCCAGCCGGAAACACCAGGCCTCAGGGGCATGGTGGAATTGTTATCCGCGACAACGTGCTGCCCTCAAGAAACAGGAGCAGGGAGCACACGCCGGAACCTCGCCGGCATCAAAACAACGATCGTGAGCCCGAGCCTAGGAGGAGCCGGAATGAGGAGCGCGACCCGGAACCCCGCCGGAGCCGGAACGACCAGGGCAGCCAGCGCCACGGCGAAGGCAGCCACGGAGCCGGAGCCGGCACCGGGAGGGACGGGGAGAATCTGGAGGCGGAAGCAAGAGGTCAGATCGGCCCCCTCGCAGGTCTCCCTCACCACCACCTAGCGGTGGCGGCGGAGGTGGAGGCGGTGGCCGGAGATCTCGCTCTCGCTCACAGTCCCCCCGTCACGGTTCGCGCGACACGCGGGAACGCCTCAACGAATACAGAACCGACTACATCGGACCAAAGTGCTTTGGCAGGATGATTCGAGAGGAACCAAAGCCAAGGAGCTCCCTCAAGCTACCCGGAAACCTGAAGCATTATGATGGCACCGAAAGGCCGGATACCTGGATTGAGGATTACTACAATGCGAGTAACCTTTGCCGGAGGAACCCCTAATATCGCCTGCCGCATGCTCCAGTTGTACCTTGTAGGTCCAGCCCGGATCTGGCTCAGTGACCTCGAGAAAAACTCCATCTTTTGCTGGTTTGACCTGAAGACCGCTTTCGAGAAACACTTCAGGGGCACCTACAAAAGACCTGCCACGGCAAGCGACTTGCAAGCTTGTATCCAGAAGAAGGGAGAATCCTCAAGAAACTTCCTCACACGATGGTTGGCATGCAGGAACGAGTGCGAAAACGTCGACCACACCACTGCCATGTACGCCTTCATTGGTGGACTACAGAGAGGCGGATTGCTGAGGCATAAGCTCACATGTTTGGCTAACGCCAATAAACTGACTTTGGATGAGATGATCTCCATTGCCAGTGACCACACTGCCGCCGATGACGACGCGGGCGGTGATATCGCAGCTACAGCAATCCCCCTGCACCAACAAAAGAAGAACCGTGATAACGGTAACAACAGCGGCCATAAACGCAAAAACCCTGATGACCAGAAGAGCGGCGGATCCGACATGGTCGCCATGGCGTTCCAACGCGGAGGTTCAGGAGGCGGAGCCGGCAGGGGTCAGCAGCATGGCACTGAAGTCACCGCTGGCGGATCACGCGCCCCGCAAACCTACGAGGAGTACAGAGACATGCCCTGCCTGGCCCACTTGGATCCGGCTACAGGGAAGTCCACCCACACCAACCGCAACTGCAAGTGGGTAAACGACCTAAAGAACGACCCGGAGGCAGGATACAAGCGAGCCCGGAAGCACCGCCCACGCGGCAAAGGAGGCAAGGGCAAGAACAAGGACAAGGAGGAGGACAGGTTCCGAGGCGATGGACGAGGATGATAACTCGCCGGATCCCAAAGCCGGATCCGCAGGTAAATCCAACCCCTTCGAGAAAAAGAGCGTGGGGGCTTACCACACCTTCCTCGGAACCCCAACAGTCCGCGCTACAAAGTCAGCTACCCGGATCCTGAACGCCACAGTTCCGGCTGTGCCGCAGTATGTCAGGTGGTCGGAAGTTCCGTGCACATTTGACAGGGAGGATCATCCCGCCATTGTGCCAAAAGAATACTACGCCCTGGTTGTAAGTCCCCGCATAGACGGGTATGACTTCTCCAAGTGCCTCATGGATGGCGGAGCCAGCTTGAACATCATGTACCTGGAGACTCTGGAACGGATGAACCTCACCAAGGAACAGCTCAAACACAGCAACACTGAGTTTCACGGCGTGGTTCCGGGTAAGAAGGCGAATTCCCTCGGCAGCATCACACTTCCCGTGGCTTTTGGCGACGTTCATAATTTCCGTGAAGAAAAGATCACGTTTGAAGTTGTGCCCTTCAAGAGCTCCTACCATGTCATCTTCGGCAGGCCCACCTACCACAAGTTCCATGCAAGAGCGTGCTATATTTACAACAAGCTCAAGATTCCGGGTCCTAATGGTATGATCACCATAACCGGAGACTACAAAAAGGCTCACGAGTGCGAGTTGGGCGAAGCCGCCTTCGCAGAGTCTGTTATATCCGGAGAAGAGCTGAAAGGCAACAGAGCCGCGGTGGATCCGACTGAAATGCAGACCACCAAGAAGCAGATCTCCGAACACAAAAACTCCTTCAGGGCCGCGATAGAGACCAAGAAAGTCAACTTCAAGGAAGGCGACGATTCCAAGCAGGTCTCAGTCGGAGCCAACATGGACCCCAAATAGGAAGACGCGCTCGTCGAGTTCCTCCGCGCTAATATGGATATCTTCGCATGGCAACCTTCTGACATGTCCGGAGTACCAAGGGAACTCGCCGAGCACTACCTCAATATAAACCCGGGGCTAAACCGGTGAAGCAAGCTATGCGACGCTTTGGAGATAAGAAGCGCCGCGCCATAGGAATGGAACTAGCAAAGTTACTAGAAGCAGGTTTTGTAATAGAAGTTATCCACACCGATTGGGTCGCGAATCCCGTCCTTATACCCAAAAAGAATACTGAAATACTAAGAATGTGCATCGATTACTCTGGCTTGAACAAGCATTGCCCGAAGGATCCGTTCCCCTTGCCGCGCATTGACCAAGTCATTGATTCGACGGCGAGGGCGGAACTTCTGTGTTTTCTTGATGCGTATTCCGGGTATCATCAGATCCGGATGAAGGAATCCGACCAAAAGGCGACTTCATTCATTACCCCGTTTGGTACTTACTGCTATGTTACTATGCCTTTTGGTTTAAAAAACTCAGGTGCCACCTACCAACGTACGATGCAGCGGTGCCTGAAGGACCAAATCGGCCGGAACGTGCACGCCTACGTCGACGACATCGCGGTCATGAACCGGAAAGGATCCGACCTGATCAGCGACCTCACAGAAACCTTCGACAACCTCCGCAGGTACAAGATGATGTTGAATCCGCTGAAGTGCGTCTTTGGCGTGCCAGCCGGAAAACTCCTTGGCTTCATAGTCTCTCACAGAGGCATTGAGGTTAACCCGGAAAAAATCAAGGCAATCCTGTGTATCAAACGGCCAACTTGTCTCAAAGATGTGCAACGACTAACTGGTTGCGTCGCAGCAATCAGTAGGTTTGTTAGCCGTCTTGGCGAGAAGGCGCTACCTCTGTACAAGTTGCTGAAGAAAACAGATAAATTTGTCTGGGACTACGCAGCTGACGCAGCTCTTCGAGGGTTGAAGGAAATACTTACCTCCCCACCTATCTTGGCAGCCCCAGCAGAGTCAGAGCCAATGCTCCTTTATCTGGCAGCTACCAACAAAGTCATCGACCTCGTCATCGTGGTGGAGCGAAAGGAAGAAGGTCATGAATATGACGTCCAAAGACCTGTCTACTACATAAGCGAGGTGCTAACGGAGTCAAAACAAAGGTACCCTCACTTTCAGAAGCTAGCTTATGGAGTGTTCCTAGGCAGCCGGAAGCTGAGACACTACTTCCAAGAGCACCCGATGAACGCTTGTGAGCAAGGCTCCGCTGTCAACAATTCTCAACAACGCTGACGCAACAGGATGTACGGCTAAATGGGGCATTGAATTATCCGCCTTCGACATCGCTTACAAGCCAAGGACTGCGGTAAAATCCCAAGTCTTGGCAGATTTCGTTGCAGATTGGACAGAAGCTCCGGAAGCAAGTCTGGAGCCGGAACCAGAGACATGGGTCATGCACTTCGATGGATCCAAGCAGCATCAAGGCTCAGGAGCCGGAGTCACCCTGAAGTCCCCTACCGGAGAAGAACTGCAGATACGTTCGCGGATCCACTTCGAAGCTACAAACAACATGGCGGAATATGAGGCTCTACTACACGGTCCGCGCATCGCTAAGGAAATCGGGATCAAGCACATCATATGCCTGTGGAGATTCCGACCTGGTGGCACAACAAGTAGCCGGAACATGGAACGCCAGAAACTCCGTCATGGCAGCCTACAGAGACGAAGTTGATGAGATCGCCAAGTGCTTCCTCGGATACGAAGTCAAGTACGTCAGGAGAGACGATAACACAGCGGCAGATATGCTATCCAAGCTCGGATCCGGCAGAAAGCCAATTCCGCCTGGAATCTTCCTGGAGCATCTCCGGATACCCTCGGTGAAGGGCGCTAACCCGGAAAACCCAGAGGTGGCAGTGTCTCCGGCCAGAGAGGTGTTGGCTACCATTCCGGCTTGGACATAGCCTTTCCTGGACTACCTCATCGATCAGAAGTTGCCGGAGGACGAGGTCCTCGCGCGCCAGATCATCAGACGAGCAAGATCCTACACAATTGTTGATGGACAGCTCTACAAACGAAGCGCAACAGGGGTGTTTCTCAAATGCGTCTCCAATCAAGATGGCATTGAAATCCTCAGAGAGATCCACGCAGGGGATTGCGGGCACCATGCCGCCCCCAGGTCACTCGTTGCAAAAGCTTTTCGGCTAGGCTTTTATTGGCTTACAGCTAAAGAAGATGCTGACAAGATAGTCAAGACCTGCCGAGGTTGTCGATACTACGCTACTCAACCAAACGCTCCAGCCCAAGAGCTGAAGACCATACCTATCACCTGGCCATTTGCGGTCTGGGGGATCGATATGGTTGGTAAGTTAAAAAGATCATCTCCTGGCGGTTTTGAATACCTCCTGGTCGCTGTTGACAAGTTCAGCAAATGGATCGAGGCTAAGCCAGTGAGAAAAGCCGATGGTGCTACGGCACTAAAATTTGTCTGCAGCCTCGTGATGAGATTCGGCATCCCACACAGCATAATCACAGATAATGGCACAAACTTCGCTCGGGGAGAATTGAAGGATTATTGTGAGACAATGGGAATTCGATTGGACCTCGCATCCGTGGCTCACCCACAATCCAATGGTCAAGTTGAAAGGGCAAACGGTCTAATATTATCGGGAATCAAGCCACGCCTCGAGGAACCGCTGCGACGAGCAGCAGGAGCCCTGGGCTGATGAGTTGGACGCTGTCTTGTGGAGTCTACGAACTACCCCTAACAGGTCAACAGGGTTTACCCCATTCTTCCTGGTATACGGATCCGAAGCCGTGATTCCCTCCGACATCATCCACGATTCGCCGCGAGTTTCCGCCTATAATGAAGAAACAGCTGACGAGGCCAGACAGCTATCTGTGGACCCGATCGAGGAAGCTCGGAATTTAGCTGACCAGCGCTCCGCCATTTACCGGCGAAGCTCCGACGTTATCACGGTCGTCGAGTCCGGAATCGCTCGTTCATGGCCGGAGACCTGGTTCTCCGCCTTCGCCAGGTGAAAGATCACAAGTTGCAATCTCCATGGGAAGGACCCTTCGTCGTTAGCAAAGTGCTTCATAACGGATCGTACTACCTTGTTGATTTCCGAGAGCTGAGGGACAGACCTGCTAATTGGCGCCAGAAACGCAAGCGTGAGGATCCGGATGATATCTACGACGAGACAGATCGCCCTTGGAACATTGCACAGCTACGTCCTTTCCACACTTAGCATAGAATTGCATACCTTGTAACAATATTATACATGATCAATGAAATAAAGCTTTTGGTTCACTCTTTGAGTCTTTTACCTCCTTTACTTGTTCATTTTTAGATCGTGTATGTTTTCCGACTAAAACCACAGAGCTGGATTTTTTCCGCCTAGGCGTGTATAAAAGTTGTGATTTTCAAAAATCGTCCTTTAGGACGTAAGCTTAAGTTTTCTGATCAAGTTATTGTCTGTTGCGAACTCGTGGATTCCTAGTAGCGATTTCCGGCAACTATGCTTGGGGGCTTGTTTCCGCGGTTATTGACGGATTGCCATTGGGCTTCGTCGCCGCTGGCGAGCGTTTCCGGCTAAGGTTTTCCGGCTCGTGGAAGGTCAAGCGAGCAAGCCGGAAAATAATGAAGTCAGCACTTGCTTTCCGACATAAAACGAAACATGCACATAACACAAACGGATAGCAGGATAAGTGTTTCCGCCCCATGCATAATCGTTTCGTTCCTAGCTACTTCAGTATTTAAGTCTTATTACAAACCCTCTCTGGGGCCAAAATGATGCAATTTGTTTCATTGTCTAAAACAGGAACTCTATTCGGAGTCCTCCTCTTCAGATTGCTGGTAGGTGGAGCCATCGTTGTTGTCACCAGATCCGGCTTCGGAGTCGTCACCAGAGTTTCCTCCGGAATGCTCGCCGCTTGACCCGGATCCTTCCCCGTAATACTCCGGCTCACCTGCTTCTTCCTCTGCATCGGAAAATCCGTCGGGCAGATTGTGCTTGTTATACCAGAACGAGTGATCCACTCGCCTGACAAACAGCTGCTCATAACCTTCGGTTTCCGCGAGGAGGGCGCCCATGTCGGAATCCTTGGGGGCTCCGCGTCCAACATCCGCCAGGTTGAGCGAGGGGAAGTGAGCCTTGCTGGTGGCCAAGACTAGGGAGGCGGCTCCGCGTGCTGAAGACTTCTGCCAGTCCTTGATGAAATCCGGCACCAGTCGCATAAGTCTGGTCAGCGTATCGATGACTGTGGTTTTGGCCTTCTTCAGAGACAGAGCCGTGGCGATTCCGCGACAGGCTTCAAATAACGCGTCAATTGAAATCCGCGCTTCATCGTATGCCTCCGTCCTCTTAAGGTTTGACTCTTTTGACCATTCAAAGCCAAGGCTTGCTTGTGGAAGAAAGAGGTTCAGTTCCGTTAGAGAGAAATCATACAAGATGGTCGGAGCAACGACACGGAAAAATGCTTACGGAAGATAAGTTTGTCAATGGCCTCCGCCTCCTCCTCCAGAACTCTGTTCTTGGATATCACGGAGAGCACGCGGCCCTGGCTTTTCTCCAGTTTGTCAATCAGCTCCGCCAGGTCGCGGGCATGCTTCTCGGAGAGCTCTTTCCTCGCCTCAGTCTCCTTACTAGAGGATTCTTGAATGAAGGTTTTGAGGGACTCATTTTCCGCCTCAAGCACCTTGACCTTGGCGGAAAGCTCATCGAACGAGGAGTGCTTGGCAGTTTCTTCTGAAGGCAGAAAGTTGCACATATTATGCATCCTGAACAACTATGTCAGCACAAAAAGTGAAGACCCGGATCTCGTACCCCGAAGGCGGGTCTCAAGCAGCTGGATATCTTTTTTGCTATTTTCCGCGTGTCGGCGCAGCCCTCAATTTCCGCGATTTGTTCCAGCACATGCACGCGAAGATCTTCGTGCGGTTTCCGCGTGGTCCGCGAAGCGACGAGAGAGTTAGTCGGATATTAAAATCTGGGGGGCTGGCGAAGATTTCAAAGTCCTGGGATACAAATTTCAAATTTTCGACTAACAGTACATTTTGGGAAAGCATCGGCTAATACATGTTACACGGAACTATATCACCCAATGCTTGGGGGCTAGTATTACCTGCCGCACTTCCTTGTGCTTGGCGAAAAAATCCTTCAGGCTGTCCTCCAGGTCGGCGAGTTCACGCACCTCCTCGTCCGGTTTTCCCCATACCTTGTTCAGCATGGCGGAAACTTCCGCGTGACGTTGTGCAAGGGTAAGCTTTTGGAGGGACGGAGTTGGTTGGAGGTTGACTCGGGTCGCGTTGGTAACTTGGAGGAGCTTAGCCTTTTGCTCCTGTTCTTCTCCAGTGGGCCCCGCGAAAGCGGAGCTTGGTTGATCTGGCGGAGGAACGGGTGAGGAGGTCCCCTTGGCGGAGTCGCCATGATGAGCGGGATCTTCAGGAAGGTCATCAATGTTGATGATATCCTTTGGATCCGGCTTGGAGGCGGATGAAGCCTTGGGCGGAACTTCAACCTCAGGAGTAATAGGAAAAGAAGCCGGAGATGGCCTGGCTCTCTTCTTCAGGACCCTTGGGACCTTGGGGGGCTGGTCTCCGGAGCTTCAGAAATAACATAAAAACATAAGTGTAAGAGCGAGCGTGAAACCAGAACTTGGATCTCGGAAGTAGGCGCTTACCCGGAAGGCTTGAAGAAATGCTTGGATGGCGAGGCTGCCCTTTGTTGCTTGGTGTTAATCAGCGAAAGGCGCTTCTTTTCCGCCTCCGCTTTCCGGGTAGCCGCAGGGCTAAGCACTTCGCGGGGGCGTTTCGCGTGGGGGCTGGAAGGAGCCGGCTTCTTCCTCTTAGCAGGGCGTAGGGCTTCAGGAGCTTCCGCCTCCGATGCGGCTTCCGGATCCGCGTTACCGGTGGATGGGACTCGGAGGAGAGTTCCGAGTTCATTTTCCTCAAGCGCTTCGAGCTAATGCAAAGTTAAACACAGACAAAAAAGTTTGAAGAAAAACAATAAACCAAAGTCAAGACGACGTACCGCGGTTCCGGATCCATTCGTGTGGATGTCTTTGTTGCATACGTGAACATGGAGTTCACGTGGGATCTTGATGAGGACCCGGATCCTCTTGTCGATGGCATCGGCGGAGAGATTGTCTTTGGTGGCGCGCATTGGATCGTCGCGCCCTGTGTATTCAAACATCAGGCGGTCCCTGTGTTGCAGCGGCTGGATCCGCTTGGTGAACCAGGAAAGGGTTAAATCCTTCCCCGTCGGCCCCTCCTCCGTGAGCTTGCAGATCCGCCTGACAGCGCGGGTCAGTTGAGGCGAGTCGGAGAAGTGGGGGCAGTGCGTCCATGACGGAAGCTCGGTGGCGGGGCAATTCTTGAAAGGCGGCAGCTTCTTTTCACTCGCGGGGTCGGTGACGTCCTTCAAGTAGAAGAAACCCCCAGACCAGTACCTCGCGGATTCGTGGCGATCGGTCGGGGGGTAGACGCGGCCCGGGAGGATTATAAAGGTGACGGATTCGCAAGTCGCCAACTCGGAAGTCTGGCGGATCTTCTCCTTCTTGACAGAAAAATAGTATTGGAAGAGGGGAAGCTCGGGAGTTACCCGGAGGTGGCCCTCGCAGAGAGTGACGTGGTTGCTAATCGCCAGGATGCTGTTCGGCGATATGTTGTGGGGTTGAAGCCCGTATGCCTTCAGGATTTCCGAGAAGAAATCCGATGGCGGAAATGAGAAGCCTCGCTCCACCAGCGCCTTCGTTACCACCATCTCGCCATCCTGTGGGGCTGGAGCCAGGGAACCCGGAACTGTTCGCCAGCTTCCGGGGAGCGAGAAACCTTCTGTCTCCAGGTTCTTCAGCTCCATGTCAGTGGTGGTGCAGGGCCACCATTTCCCTTTGGCTTCCGCGTCTCGCTGACGAGCTTTGGATTTCCTGGCGGCGATTTCTTCCGCCTTTTGTTCCGCCTTTTCCTCCCCGGAGGTTTTCTCCGGGTTAGCAGAGGTTCCTTCGGTATCTTTGCCGGAATCCTTAAGGGGATCCAGGTGGACCGGAGCGAAGGGTGGCGGGGCGGAGGAGATGGGAGTTGCCATGATGGGCTCGGAGGCTGGAGGCGGAGTCACAGAAGACATCTGAAGACAAAAGCAGTGGCGGAAAACGTAATTCAGTCGGATCCAACGTCATCTTCCCCAAATTCATCCCTACCAACTACGGCGCGAAAGTAAAGCTCGAAGACTTACCGTGATGGCGTATGCGGTGGTTGGAGTCGCCGGCGACGAGTTTTTCGCGCGGTGGCTCGCCGGAGTTAAGAACACGAAGAACACTGCGGTGGTGAGCTCGCTCCGGTGATGCTCCGGCGACTATTCCGGCAGGTTCCGGCACGGCGGAGGAAGAGTTCACGGGCGGCGCTCGGCAGAGGTGAGAAGGGGGTGAATGAGGGGTAAAGGGTCGACGGCGGATATTTATAGGCTGAGGGACGAGATTCGTGCTCCGCATCCTGTGGTCGGAACGCAAGCGTCGCGCCGTTGGATGCGTGACACGTGTCCCAAACCCTAGCAGTAAAAATGGCTAGAGATAAGTTACCGCACAAATCGCGCGAAAATGGCGCCAGAATTGGTGGAACGGTTGAGTCTTTTAAGATTCCGGGTGATTGCGTGAGGATAAGTTGACTCTCATTTGCGAGCAGGGAGTAACCCGGAAATACTCTTTGAAACGTCGATGGATGAAGTCCCGCAGGATGGGAGCATTTTGGAAAAAGAAGAAAATGCGAAGTTGGAGCTCTTCAAGTTTCTCCGCGTTACCAACGTTTGCCGGAGATCATGTTGGACCAGCAAGGCGGAAACTGCAGGTGAAACTCGGAGAACTCTGGGGGCTACTTGTTGTGGGTATACTTCATGGGTGTACCATCGACGGTGCCTAGATCCGGCAAGCCCGGGTGGCCCACGGACGGTGATGAGGCATGTGGCCCATCGGGCGGCCCGATTGCTTGTTGATCATGAAGGAAGAAGTCCGGCCCGGGATCGGTAAGCCGGATCCGTACCGATGTTAGGAGTAACCCGGATCCATTGAGGCCCATGAGGAACCCGGATCCGAGTACGACGTATGTGGAAGGCGGATCCGTGACGTGCACGGCAAGATATTGTACCGTAGCTAGGCTGTCTGTAATCCGGCTAGGACTCTCCATGTAAACCCTAGATCCGTGCGCCTTTATAAGCCGGATCCCGGGAGCCCTAGAGGCACAACCACAACTCATTGTAACAACGCGAAAGCGCCCGGATAATTCCGGACAAGCGACGGTAAGGCCCTGTCATCGTGCAGGTGTTCCGAAGCTGGGTAACTCGCGTACCACCGTCCCGTGTGCACTCCGCCCTATGGCCCCTACTTCTTCTCCCCCTCGTGAGGATCCCTCCTCCGAGGTACCGTCGATTAGGCAACGACACTTAGGATACAAACCTTTCAACTAAGCAGAATCTTTGCAAGCTTTAGCAATAGCCATATATTTTCTTCGGTTATAGATTGGGCAACAACAGCTTGTAATATTGCCTTCTAACTCACATCATATCCACCAACACTTAATATATACCCTGTGAGGGACCTCCTCTTATCCAAGTCGGCAGCAAAATCTGAATCCATAGCTAGTGAGTCCCTCACTGATCTTGCCAAACTTCAGTCAAGCTTTGATGTGCCACGAGGGTACCTCAAAATCCACTAAAAAACTTCAATATTCTTTACCAGGATTAGCCATGTATCGACTGACCAAACTCGTAGAATGACCATGGCATACATCAAGGAACCAACATCACTAGAATATGGAACTCGTGACGTGTACTCAGTATCTCCATCAGTACTAGGACATTGCAATGTTGAAAATTTGAGGTGAGAAGCAATAGGTGTACTAACAGACTCTGCATCATGCATATTAAAACGATGAAGAACTTTCTTAATGTAATTTTGCTGACTAAGAAATAACACACTAGATTTTCTATCCCTTGTAATTTTCATACCTAGTATTTTCTTAGCATCACCAAGATCCTTCATCTAGAAATCACTACTTAATTGTGCTTTCAAAGTAGTGATCTCATTCTTGCTATTGACATCAATCAACATATCATCAACATATAACAGCAAATATATCGGTGATCCATTAACAAACTTGATGTAAACACAACTATCATACCGAGATCTCTTAAAATCATGTGCAAGCATAAATGAATCAAAGCTTTTGTACCACTGTCTTGGGAATTGTTTCAAACCATAAAGGGACCTCTTTAACTTGCAAACGAGATCCTCCTTACCAGGTACAACAAAATCTTCAGGCTGGTCCATGTATATCTCCTCCTCAAGTTTTCCATGCAGGAAAGCAGTCTTTACATCTAGCTGCTCAAACTCAAGATCATGCATAGCCACAATACCAAAGAATGCACAAATGGAACTATGCTTCACAATCGGAGAGAATACATTATTATAAGCAATACCCGGAATCTGGCTGAAACCTTTTCCTACTAACCTTGGCTTAAACCTTGGAGGCTCATTAGAAGTCAACTTTCCTTTCTCTTAAAAATCCACTCAAAGCAGACAACCTTGTTTTCTTTATGCAAGCGCACAACATCACATGTGCCATTCTTATCAAGCGAATGCATCACTTCTTGCATAGCAGAAATCCACTTCTGTTGGTCAACGGATGCAACGACTTCAGTATATGTAATCGGTTCAGAATCATGCTCCACCTGTTCAGCACAACTCAAAGCATAATGATCAAGATTACACTCTTCAATTAAACGAGGATGTGGACCTTTGTTACGCATCGGTCTATTAGCAATAATGGAATTATTTGTTCACTACAAAACATGTGATGCGTGTTGAATAACAGTATTATCATTTTCAGCAACGCTGTTTTCTTTTTCCTCCACATGCTCCACCCGCACGCTAATCTTCTTCATCATCAGAAACATCTATAGATGAACTCTTATAAAATATGACAACCTCATTAAAAATAACATTCCTGCTATGCAAAACTTTCTTAGTTTCAGGATTCCATAACTTATATGCCTTAACTCATGAACTGTAACTAAGAAATACACACTTAACAACTCTAGGCTCTAACTTTCCATTATCAACGTGTGCATAAGCGGTGCAATCGAAAACTCTCAACTATGAATAATCAGCAGGTGAACCGGACCATATCTCAATGGGAGTTTTCTTATCAAGCGGAATGCAAGGTGACCTATTTATCAAGTAACTGGCGGTGGAGGATGCTTCAGCCCAAAAGCGTCTATGCATACTAGCATTAGACAACATGCACAAGGTTTTGAAATGATGGTTCTGTTCATCCTCTTCGCCACACCATTCTGTTGAGCAGTATATGTGATGGTGTGGTGCCTGACAATGTCTTCCTAAAAGCATCAAACACATCATATTTATGTTTTAAAAAAAGGCCACCCTTTTCTAGAGTAATCATCAATGATAGTAAGCATGTAATTTGCAGCACTGAGAGAAGTCTTGCGGGAAGGTTGCCACACATCAGTATGCACATAATCTAAAATCCCTTTAGTGGTATGAACGGAAGCATTGAATTTAACTTTTTTATGCTTACCAATACTGCAGTGCTCACAGAACTCAAACTTACTCAAATTGCAACCATCTAGCAGGTCTCTCTTGTGTGATTCTACCATGCTAAGTTCATTCATATGTCCAAGATGCATATGCCATAGATTAGTTTTACTAGATTCATTAGGAATAATAGCAGCACCAATAATAGACAAAGTGCTAACTCTAAGAACATATAATTCCACAGAATTCATATAACAAATCATGTGAACAAGAGAACATTTTGATACCTTCAGAACTCCGCGAGAACCAGAGTGTTTGTACCCATCAACATCAAGGGTATTGGGTTTCTGGCCATGCTAGACACATGTCTTGCGTGTCATGCCATCATGCATCTTGATGGGAACGAAGCCAATGCCCACGATCTCACGTGAGTTGTTATGTCCCATATGCACGACATCTCCACTATGCACAGACTCATAAGAACTGAACCAATCTTTGTTACAACAAATATGAAACGAACATACAGAATCAAGTGTCCACTCATCATTACCAGAAACACAACCAGCAAGCACGACTAGGAAATCACCATCAGAATTATCACTGGAAACAACAACAACCTTACCATCATCATCAGATTTATTTTTCGGTTGGTAAGTACCATTCCTTTTCTCCTTGTTCTGCAGCTTCCAACAATCATCAATATTGTGGTTAGTTTTCCTAGAATACTTGTAGAACTTACTTTCTCGTCTCTTGGACTTTGAGCGATCTTTGTCGGTCTTGCTCTTATCTCTGTTCTAGTTGTTGTTTCTTTGCTCGGTCCTCCACTGAACATGTAGTGCTTCTTCCTTAGATGATGACCTCACCATAGATATCATCTTTTCCATCTGCTGCTGGGCCTCATAACCTTCGGCAAGGGTTATTTCATCACGATTGTATATTAGGGTGTCTCGGAAATTCATGAAGAAATTAGGCAATGAGATTAATAGTAGAAGAGCGAGATCCTCATCTTCATACTTTACCTCCATGGATAGCAGACCAGAAATGATCTCTCTAAAGATCGATATGTGATTCATTGATGCACCTTCTTGCAACTTGTGCGAGAACAACTTCATCTTCATGTGCATCTTACTGTTAGATCTTCGGACATGCAGATTGATTTTTTCCAGTTTCAACAACAATGCCGATGCAGTTTTCTCAGCCAGCACTTTCTGCAAAATATTATTGGATAGATGAAGTTGAATCAAAGACAAAGCCTTACGATCCTTCCTCTTTTCATCATCGGTTCAAGTCTTTGCATCGAACTTGCCAAATCCTTGAGGGCTTCATCTAGATCTGAAGTTTGGCCGAGGACCGCTCTCATTTCACTTGCCACAAAGAAAATCTTTTGGTGTAGTCCAACTGCGGTAGATCGAACTTCAAGGAAACCCTAGATTGAAACACGGGCTCTGATACCAATTGTTATAAATACGACAAGCAAATAACGAAGAACGAAAAGGGAAAAAATCACAGGCACCAGCCAACAAATACTTCTCTATATCGGGGAGTGTTTACAAAAGCCGTCCCTGCAGGGCACATTTTATTCACAGAATCATCAAGGCAGACTTAGCAAGGCTATTTGTTTTAAATAGAACCGAGCAGATTTTATTCACACAATCATCAAAAGCAGATTTAACAAAGCTATTTTCTTTAAATTGGACAGGGCACACTTTCTCTTTTAGCTAGTTAACATTACTTAACCTTTTAACAAATCAAATCTAAAATCAGTGACCAAGTTATTAACAGACCTAACGTAAAATGAGTGACTAGATCAAATGAAAAAAATCACTCACATGATCTTCATAGCCCAAAAACCGCCTCCTTTTGTTTTTTTCCTCGAACACAGCAGACTTCTCACAATGAAGGACGTTGTTCTGGACTTAAAACAACAATATATGAGGAAAACAAATGGAATCAAGCTGAAATTCGTCAAATTCCCAAATATGTTTGGTCCCTGACCCTAACAATGGAAGATAAACACACGCATCACTACTCAGCCAATGACCCTTCGTAGAGACACTCACTTCTCCCAATACAGCATGCCGTCGATGCGCGCGGGGGGGGGGCGTTAGCATCAGTCGTCGATGCGGTAGATTCGACCGCGGAGTTTGAACATCAGTCGACGGCCGTGGCGCTTACGAGTGAGCACGACATGAGAGGAGGAATGGGGAACACGGGAGAGAGAGAGAGAGTTGTTGTGCGGGTTTTAATGAAGCACCCAAACGATCTAATAGTTAGCCCAGCCGCGCAGTCTATTTGGTCAATCCTAGGGCCCTCACGAGAGCCGTTGTGCGGATTTTTACAAGATTACCAAAGGAACAATTGGTTGTGTGCATTGATCTAGCCAAGCAAGATGTCTTGTGACTAAACTAGCCGAGCTAAAAGGATGACGAATTGCCATACGGGGAGCTCGGCAAATCTCGTTGGTCGGTTTGGCCGGGACGGCGTACCCATCAACATGTCAACTATTTCCAAAGGAGATGGTAAAATCCATACTGAAAAGAACCTTGATTTGGATAAAACTCAACATGGTAATTTTGAGTTTAAAAAAGATTCAAAATAAGGAAAAACTATGTTTGACCATGCCACGCATGGAAATAAATCACATATTTGAATTTATTTTTTCGAGTTCAATTTTAGATTCATTTCTTATTAGTTATGAAAATCTGGTATTTTAATTTTGGTATTGAGACTGAAGTACTTATGGAAATTGCGTTTTGCATAATTGAGATTTTTTAAAAAATTTATAAGTTAATCTATTCTAAATTTTAGATAACGTGGGATGGAGAGGAGGTGACTCGTAGCATGTTGGAGCCTTATGAAGCTACCATAGGCAGATGTGGCGGGATTCCTAAAGTTATTGCTACTATAGGCCAATTCGCTGCCAAAGAAATAGCCGATGATAATTCCCACCGGAAGATCTTGAGTGATATAACTGATGACTTTATGGGCATGTTGAAGACCAATCAAGGGTGTCACATGTTAAGGGATCTATTTTCTTGGATGCAGTCCTACTTTGAGCGTTGCTCAGAAGCCTCAGATTCCCTCAAGCCATGTATCTTCTATATGTCAATCTTCCCTCGGAACCACAACATAAGGCGGAGTCATTTGTTGAGACGGTGGATTGCTGAAGGTTATTGCAGGGACACATGCAGTGGGACGGCAGTGGAGAATGGGAAGAAGTTGTTCTTGGAACTCACCAACTTGAGCATAATCCAACAGTGTCAGAAGGCAATGAAGTACCTATACCAAGTAAATGGTTTCTTTCATGAATACATCATTTCACAGCCAATGGAAGACAACCTTGTCTTTTTTGCACTGGAGGGGAATTGCAGCCTGAACTCGCAAAACGGAGGACAACATCTGACCATAAGGAGTAACTGGGACAGAGATATCACGGTCTTTAGGAGCCTGGACTTCTCGCGTCTACGGTCCTTGACAGTGTTTGGGAAGTGGATGCCATTCTTTCTATCTTCCAACATGACTATACTCCGGGTGTTAGATATGTCGGAAACATCAGGTATACTAGATGGTGACCTTGAGCAGATCGCGAAGGTACTACCTCGTCTTAAGTTTCTCTCTCTGAGAGGATGCAAAGAGATAAGCCATCTACCAGAATCATTTGGTGGCCTGAGGCAGCTGCAAACTTTGGATGTCAGACACACCTCAATTGTCATGCTACCGTTGTGTATCATCAAGCTACAGAAGTTAAAATACGTTCGTGCCGGTACCATCATACCATCAGATGAAGGTGATGAATCTGTTGCAAGTATACTAACAACAAATGTACACCCTACATCAACACCACCAGTGGGCACTGATGACATGGTCACAACACTACCGCAAACGGCAGATGAGGTTCAGGCATCAACACAGTGGTCATGGAGCTGCCGGCCACGCAGTTTGGTGTCTAGCTGGTTAACCAAGTTGCACAGACACCGAGTTGATAATGATGGTGTTGAGGTTCCTGTTGGGATTGGGAACTTGACGGGCTTGCATACTATTGGTGTTGTCAATGCCAACATTCCTAATGGGAAGGAAATCCTAAAGAAGCTTAAAAACCTTACACAGCTGCGCAAGCTCGGTGTATCTGGCATAAACAGGCGAAACATCCAAGAGTTGTGTACTTTCATCTCCGGCCACGGTCATCTGGAGTCCTTATCAGCTCGAATCGATAAGGATAAGCAGGGGTTATTTGCTTGTTTCGATGACATGATTTCCCAGCCACCTAAGACCCTAAAGAGCCTTAAGATTTACGGGCATGTAAAGAAACTGCCGATCTGGATCAAACAACTTGATAATCTCCAGAAGATAGATCTTGAATTGACTATACTATTGCAAGAGGACATGCGCTTCCTTGGGGGAATGCCATATACAGATTTCTTACGTCGCCTTTGTATCAAGCCAATTCAAGATGCGGAACTCCATTTTAGCACACTGGGAGATGGTGTCTTTTGGGAGTTACGGTTCCTAGAGATCCATTGCACCTCCAAGTTACATGTAACTTTTGTAGACTGGGGGACTCAGCGAGTTGAGGTGCTGAAGATTCACTGCTCCGGTGGGGCGTCTTTGCGGATTTCTGGACTAGAGTATCTAGATCTCAAGGAGTTGTGGCTTAAGGGTTCCTACAGCGACGAAATCAAGCAAGAGTTGCAACAGCAAGTTTCCGAGCATGCAAATAAACCTGTCTTGAAGCTAGTGCAGCGATGCTCGTCCTGATAGGCATATCCTCTTTATTCATGTGTTATTTCTGTGCTTGTAAGTTGTATCAAGTCCTGCAAGACCTGTTAGAATATGTATTAGATGTTTTATATCTCCTTTATCGTATGTGATACGAACTCTTTGTAACAGACTCTGTAATATCCGGTTTTGGCAGTTTTGCCCAATATAACACGAAACCAAGGCCGAGGCAAAGGCACTTGTTCCGCCCAGATTAATTAACATGGTATCAGAACCGCCCTCTTCCCAGACCTAGCTGCCGCCGCCGCCGCCGCTGTTTCAGCCGCCGCCGTGTGCCGCCACAACACAAAAACAAACCGCGCCGTCACCGCAGTCTTCTCTGCCGTCACCGCGCCTCCACAAACAACCCAAGAAACCCAGACAACTACAAGCTGTTGCCGCCGTCGCTGGTTCCCAGCCGCCGCCGCCTCAGCCAGACAAAACTCCAGCCGTCGCCGCCGCCGCTGATTCTTCAGATCAAGCTGCTGCCGCCGCCGCCACACACACATACAATCCGTCGCTGCATCAGATCCTGCTGTCGCCGCCGGACTACAACCCTAGATCGGTTCATCATCAACCATGAGTGCGTCTAGTTCATCGGGGATGTCGAGCTCTGCCCTCGCTGCTGCCTTGGGGGCTCCTCCTGCTCAACAACTGACGCGCAACAATTTCCTGCTATGGAAAGCTCTCGTTCTCCCGGCCTTCCGTGGTGCGAACGTGATGGCCCTCCTGGATGGATCGGACAGAGCACCTGCACGAACCATTGAAGTGGAGGACTCAGAAAAGAACAAGACCAGAATTCCCAATCCCGCTCACATAGAGTGGATGGCCAGAGACCAACAGGTGCTCCGTTTTCTTCTCAATACTCTGTCACCAGAGATTTTGTCACATCTGCTTGATGTTACCTCCACTGCCGAAGCCTGGACTGCCATTGGAGCTATGTTTAAAACTGCCTCCCGCACCAAGGCACAACATCTGCGAGGTGAACTTAATGATACCAAGAAGCTCTCCCTGACTGCGGACCAATATTACACCAAGATGAGGGGTTTTGCATCCGAGCTGTCCGCACTTGGGAAACCAGTTGAGGACGATGAACTCTTAGGCTATCTGCTGCATGGGCTAGACAAAGGAGAGTACAATGCTCTCATTACTACTGTCAATGGCAACCCGGGCACATCTCTAGAGGAATTCTATGAGCAGCTGAGCTCCTACGACATGCGCAATGGGGTTGAGGAGAATGGCTCCTTTATCTCCTCTGCAAATCTGGCGCGACGCGGTGATCAGCGTTCTCGCGCCCGTACACCCCCGCCCCGTGGTCGCACTCCTCCACCTCCTCGGGCTCGCAGTCCAGACCGTGGCCCATACCGTGGCGGTGGATACCGAGAGGATGACAGAAATTGGCGCAAAGATGATGGCCGTGGAAATTATCGCCGTGATGATGACAACTGGCGCCGTGATGATCGTCGCGGTGATCGCAGGGATGATCGCCGTGACAGACGCAGAGATGATGGTGGTGGCTACCGCCGGACAGATGGACGCCGTTCAGACCGCGTCCCCACTCCATATGTTGACACTGAGTGCCAAATTTGTAAGAAACATGGCCATCCTGCAAATGCTTGTTGGTGGCGCTATTCTGATGACAAAAAGGACAGAGATGATGGCGACAAAGGAGCAAACCTTGCGTCATATGGTGTTGATACAAACTGGTATACTGATACAGGTGCCACTGATCATATTACTAGTGAACTAAACAAGCTTCTCATCGCCAACAAGTACCATGGTCAAGACCGAGTCCGCACTGCTGAAGGCACAGGTATGCACATTAGTCATATTGGTAATTCAGTTCTGCGCACTCCTCATGGTTCCTTTGATCTAAACAACATCCTTCATGTTCCTAGTGCATCGAAAAATCTTTTATCAGTCCATCGCTTTACCCTTGATAATCATGTCTTTATTGAGTTTCATCCTTTCTTCTTCTTAATCAAGGACCAAGCAACTCGAAGGACTCTCTTTAGGGGCCCCTGCTGGGGTGGTCTCTATCCTTTGGTGCCCATGTTTCATGAGACCGCCAAGCACGCCTTCATCACAATAAAGCCATCATCATCTACATGGCATCGCCGCTTAGGACATCCATCTTCATTCGTGGTTCAACAAGTTCTTAGAAGAAATAAAATAGCTTACACCCCAGAGAGTACCCCATATGTCTGTGATTCTTGTCAGTTGGCCAAGAGCCATCAGTTACCATACCCCACTTCTTCTAGTGTTTCCACTGCTCCTTTGGAGCAAGTCTTTTCTGATGTATGGGGCCCTGCTCCTCTCTCTGTGGGAAAACATGCATATTATGTAAGCTTTATTGATGATTTTAGTAAATTCACATGGATTTATTTGCTTAAGAAGCGTTCTGATGTTTATCAAGCCTTTCTTAACTTTCAACAATTTGTTGAGCGCAAGTTTGACAAGAAAATTGTCACTATGCAAACGGATTGGGGAGGTGAATATGAGAAACTAAATGGTTTCTTTCAGAAGGTTGGCATTACACATCATGTCTCTTGTCCTCATGCTCATCAACAAAATGGTTCAGCTGAAAGAAAACATCGTCATATAGTTGAAGTTGGGCTTGCTTTACTTGCCAATGCATCCATGCCTCTGAAATTCTGGGATGAAGCATTTATAACTGCTACCTTTCTCATAAATCTGCTCCCTAGCAAAGTACTTAACTTTGAGACTCCCACTGAACGTCTTCTTCATGTTACACCAAATTATGATGCTCTTAGAACCTTTGGTTGTGCCTGTTGGCCCAATCTTCGCCCTTACAACAAACGAAAACTCGCCTTTCGCTCAAAACGCTGTGTCTTTCTTGGCTACAGTCCCCTTCACAAAGGTGTAAAATGTTTAGATATTTCTACAGGCCGCGTGTACATCTCCCGTGATGTGGTGTTTGATGAAAATATCTTCCCATTTGCTTCTCTTCATCCAAACGCCGGTGCTCTTCTCAAAAAGGAGATCCTACTTCTTCCACCTTCCACTTCTCATGAGAGTGCTCAAAATTGTACTACCTATATTGTGCCTATTGTGTCTGGTGCTAATATGTTGCAGGAAACTACGCATGCTGAAGAAGACAGCAGTCAAAACAGTGCAGAAATTGAGTCACAAACTGTTGATGAACATCAGTCACAACGTGACGAAACCAGCACAGAACACGAAGGGTAGATTTAGAAATGGGATGTGCATTTCATCGCAAAACGGGGGAAATTTTCGCGCCTTATTGCAACTAAACCTAAGAGGGATCGAGATTCTCTCTCATCTTGCACTTAGGGTTAGGCAATGTGAGTTAGGGAAATTTCGACATGATCTCTTTTGTATCTTGTTGATTTGGGGCATTGATTTCATTTGACAAGTGTCAATACATTTAACAATAAGCATTGAACAACATAAAATAGAACTCATAATTCAAACACAATTTATAAATTCAAATGACTTTGAATTTCAAACTGGATATTAAATACAATATTTAATTCAGAATTTAAACACTACATAAATCAAAAGCTCATAAACAAAAACCTTGGGCTTTATTGATATCACAACACAAATTACATTGTCTTTACAAAATTCTTGATACAAGAATCAATGAAAAATAAACAGAAATAAAATGAAGATTACAATTTGATTCCTAAACTAAAACCTAGACTATATGACTTGGAAAGTATCTTCTGGCCATATCCATTTTAAACCTGCAAGAAAAAGAACCAACACTAGCCAGAACATAAGTGTTAACACAACATTCAGTTTGGACAGAATCAAGTCACAGCACACTTGTGCTTGTCCAAAACCAGGGACAGCACAAGATAGGATCAGCAGCAGACCAAAACTGAGCAGCTGCAGGGGCTCAAGTTTCAGCATATGAGAGCACACAGCTCAAGTGTCGTTGGGCAGCAACAACAAGGCCATGCAAGAGCATAGTCACCAAGCATGCCAGGCTTGTGTGTCAATGCGAGAGAGAAGTAGGGATCATATAAAAGGAGCACAAACCCTAGAACCGAGTGACCGGTCGACCGGATAAGATCACCGGGTAAGGGTGAAGCAAAAACAAGCATAGTTCATCTGTTCTTGAGCAAGAACAGAACCAACACACAACTCCTCAAGCCACCGAGAGATCATGGTGACCTAGAAGATCATCCAAGCTCCGGAGGTGAAGGGTCAGTGAACAAACCCAAGTCTGCATCAACAAAGCATTACTTTCTAGGAGCTGGAACAAGGTATACCTAGTTCCTGGAAGAGATCCAATGGATCTAATCCATCATATGCATAAGCATGGGATGAGCAGATGCTCATATGGGTAAATCATCACTTGGTTTTCACCAAGGATTACTGCCAGTCAAAAGCCACTAAGACAGAAACCATCCAGATACAAATCAGGTGCACAGAAGCTAGACAGCATGCACAGATGCACACTAACAAGATCACATGCACAGATAGCACCAGTAGATAGCATAGATTAGCAGCTAAGACTACACAGAAGATCCTAAGCAAGCAACCATCAGAAACCCTAGATTTCTTCACAGGCAAGCATATTGGCATTCATTGTAGGATAACGTAGCATAGAAAACAAAAATTTTCCTACCGCGAACACGCAATCCAAGCCAAGATGCAATCTAGAAGACGGTAGCAACGAGGGGGTATCGAGTCTCACCCTTGAAGAGATTCCAAAGCCTACAAGAT
>NC_061512.1:21764652-21832663 GCF_022539505.1 Lolium rigidum | reverse complement strand
TTGTCTAAAGAGGTAAGGGGGTGCCTTGGGTCTATATATAGGCATACAAGGCCAGCAAGGGCGAACAGGTACGCGAATGGATAAGTTAAGGCGGTTTGGTGGGTCATTCCCGTCGGATCCGGTTTGGGGTCCGGTCGACCGGGCCTGTGACCGGGCTGTCCGGTCAAGGGTCCGGTCCGGCCGGGCCTGTGGACCGGCTGTCCGGTCGGGGTCCGGTCGACCGGCTCGGAAACCGGGAAGCTGCGAGGTTTCGGTCTTCGCCCGGGTACGAGGAGCTGCGCCGGTTGGGCGCCGGTTGACCGGGCTCGGGACCGGGCGGCCCGGTTGTGGGTCCGGTCGGCCGGGTCCTGGACCGGCCAGGCTGGGCCTCTTCCTCCCGCCTCTTCTTCCTCTTCCTTCTTCTCTTCTTTCCTTCTTCTTCTCCTCTTCCTTGCACCATGGGAGTTCCTTCCCTCCGGTTCCTCGATGACTCTTGTACCTAATGATATGTAACACGCCGTCATGAGGTAGCATTCCATCCAAGGTATTGACGAGGTCGAGTGTCGAGAGGAAGGAGTTCACCTTGACATATATGGCGGGGGTTTGTGTTGTTGGTTCACTTGGGGGACTCCTTGGCCATGGTGTAGCGTCGATGATAGTCGGGGTTGCGCTTGTTGGTCCACTTGGGGGACTCCTTGGCCATGGTGTAGTGTCGACGATAGGCGGGGCTACATCAGTTATGGCAACTTCCACCGTCTATGATGACCTTGATCGACTTGCCACCAATTCCGGCACGGGTTTGGAAGATGTTGCACCGTTGTTCTTCCACATCATGAGGTTGCGTAGTTAGCACCCTTGTGACCACAAGTGAGGGACTTGGGTCATGCTCACATAGGAGAGGATCTTCTCCACATTCTTGCTCATAAGCTTCTTCACTTTCCACGGCGGCTTGCACAAGGGCTTCATATTCATCCTCATCAAGCGTCTCGATATCACCATTCTCCATAGTGATCATGACCTTGGTGTTCTTGCACTCAAACGACTTGTGACCTTGGGTGCCACACTTGAAGCAAGTGACACTAGAGGGTCCCGTGGATGCCTTAGAGGAGGCGGTGGAGGAGACCGTTTGCTTCATGCGACTTTGGATAGTCGGCTTCTTGGATGTTGTAGAGGACACGTCGGCCTTGGCACTTGTAGCATGAGGAGTTGATGTAGTAGAAGGAGTCGATGTAGCGAGCTTGGAGGTGAAGTAGGTCTTGGCCTTGGAGTACTTGATGTCCTCAATCACTTGGCGCTCGGCCTTCGTTGCTTGATGGACCAATTCAACCATGTTGGAGTAAGGTTGGAACTCCACAATTCGCTTGATGGGATAGTTGAGGCCATTGAAGAAGCGAGCAATGGTTTGGTCATCGGACTCTTGGATGTTTGCTCTCATCATAGTGAGCTCCATCTCCTTGTAGAACTCCTCGACGGTCTTGGTACCTTGCTTCAACTTTTGGAGCTTGTTGAAGAGGTCGGTCATGTAGTGCGTGGGGACAAAGCGAGCATGCATCTCTTTCTTCATTTCTTCCCAAGTGGCAATTGGAGGTTCTCCCTTCTCTTCTCGAAGAGTGAGGACTTGCTCCCACCAAGTGTTTGCGTAGTCCTCGAACTCAAGCGACGCCATAGCCACCTTCTTGGCACCGGAGTAGTTGTGGATGCGGAATATCTTGTCCACCTTGAGTGCCCATGAGAGGTAGGCCTCGGCATCTTCTTCACCCTTGAACTTTGGCATGGTGAACTTGAGGCGTCCAAACATGTTCTCTTCATCCTCCAAGTTTCTTCTACGAGGAGGGGCACCTTCATCTCTTGCGGCTTGAGGAGGAATAGGAGGTCTTCTACGGCCAACCATAGCATTGGGTTGGTGTTGGAGGTGCACACTTGCTTCACTTGGTTCACGGTGAGGATGTGGTTGAAGATCTTGACGAGGTTGTTGAAGATCTTGACGAGGTGGTTGGCGACGCCCAAAGATGGCCCTCTCATCTTGCTCATGTGGTGGTTCTCCTCTTCCACGTTGGTCATGGCGAGGATGATTGCGAAGATCACGCCTCGGTTGGTCTTGATGTTCATGGCCTTGAGCATCACCATGTGGCTCCATGTTGTGGAAGACGTTGTCATGTGGGTGGCCGTCACGCCCATGGTGGGCATGGCCATCCGGTTGAGGACGATCTTGTGGAGGACGTTCTTGAGGACGAGCATGGCGATGTATTTCTCCTCGCCTAGAGTTGGAGCGAGAGTCTTCATGACGAGCATGTGAGCGATGCGGTCGATGATGGTCTTCATGCCTTGAGGAGGAGCTTGAGGACGAACGGTGGCCATGAGAGTAGTAGTCTTGTGATGAGCTTGAGGATGATGAAGTAGAGCGGTGTCGGCGATGACGACCCAAGTTGGTGATGGCGCGCTCGAGGCTATCCATGCGCCGCTCCATGTTCGCATCATTGGCCGCCATTTGGCCATTCAAGTTGTCCGTAGCTTCGCGAAGGAGAGCCAAGTCTTGGTTCACAACGGAGAAGTTGTGTGCCACTTCATCGTATTGCTCATCGATGCGCGTCTCGAAGAGAGTGAGTTGCTCCTTGAACTCTTGGCGTTGCGTCCATAGGTTGTGTTGAGTAGCCAACCTCTCGGTGTTGCGGAGGATTTCTCCCTCCCTTGCATCATCTCCGCTCCTATCCATGATACAAAGACAAGCACTAGGTTGTGTATGTTAGTGGAAGGAGACTACCTCGCACTCTTACCAAGGTAAGATAGTATTGAGGCAATCCACCAAGCCGAAAGCAAGATCAAGTGTATCGGGAACACACGCAAAACCACACGCAAAAGCTAGCAAATATGGTGTTAGGCGAGTGTTGTGGAAAGCCAAAAGACAAATCCAAGATCGAGTATGTTGTTAAGAGTGGTGGAAATCCGAAAATCCAAAAGTTGATGCGAAGATCACTATAAACACGGAAAAAGGATGTGGAACACACACACGAGATAAGCGGGGTTAGTGCAACCAAAAGTGAGCGGAAAATTGTATGTGCGGATGCTCGGTGTCACACTAACACAAGGAGAGTCAAAGCTTTGGTTGCAAAGGAAGAGACAACTAGATTCGCACGCGACCTCTCTTCTCGTATCTCTCTTTGCTTAAAAGCTTTTTCTCTTTTGTATATGGTGGCACTTTGCACTCGTTGTATCTTTGGTGGCACGTGGACACTTTGTATGTATGGGCGTATGGATGTATGGATGTATGGATGTATGGTGCTACTCGCACTCTTTTTGTGTTTTTGGGGCTTTTTGACGCACTATGTTAGCGTTAGCCTCGCTTTTGCTATCTCGCCACACGAGTGTTTGCTTGGGTGCCTTACTCAACGCTACACACACACCTCACAATGCGGGGCCACGTGCAATGTCTCGCAACACTAGACAAGCAATGCTCAATGGGATAGATCGCAAAAGGAAGAGGGGTTACAAGGTGACAGCTGCAAGTTATACCTGCGATGGTGGTGGTGGTGGTGGTGGTGGTGGTGGAGATCGCCGGATGTCGAGGTCGAAGGAGGCGTTGCGTCGCCCGGTCGGAGGCCCGGTTGGACCGGGTTGTGGACCGGCCTGGCCGGTTGCGCGGCCGGTTGACCGGATTCTGGGCCGGCTCGGCCGGTCGGTAGCCCGGTCGACCGGCTGCTCAACCGGATTTCGCGGGATTGAGCTTTCTCTCTCCTGTTCTTCACGAAAACCAAGCCCAAATCGACCAAATCGAAGGGAAACGATGGAATTGGAGGCTCAAAGTTGGGGAAATAGTAGATCAAGCACAACAACTCCAAATCCACGGACCAAAACCACTCAAAACGCAACCAAATCACAGATCGGTCAAGAGGCAATTTGGGGCTATTTTTGGGGATTTTTTGGAAAATTTTCTAGGGACGAAATCGGGTGGGTGGAGGGTCAAATCCGCGGAAACCAAAGGCTGCCGATACCATATGATGAGGTCTAAGACCCCGTGTGTGGCCCGATCTTGCGGATTGACGTCGAAACCAAAGGGGAGATGGGAAAACGCGAGGAACACGAAGAACACGGCGATGAACACGAGGAACTCCGAGACTCACGCACGCACACCAACCCGATACACCCGATGCTTACCTCCGTGGCTCGATGGACCACGCCAATAGAATCTCCGTGGAAGAGACACGCGGTAGAATTCCCGGAGAGAGATTGGGATTGGAGAGGAAGAGCTTGGGGAAGGAGAGAGAGTAACAAGTACTAGAATCTCCTTCAACAAGATCTAAGTCAACAACCAAGGTGCCTTGATTACGGAGGGATGATACCCAAGGGAGACTAAGCTCAAAGTTAGGGTTTGAGTTCAAAACAAGTCTAAAGAGCTAATGAGGGCGTTCCGGGGGTACTTATATAGTCTTACAAGGCATGCGACAGGCCGAAAAGGATAAGTTCGGGCCGAATAGATAAGGCACGTCGTGCAGGTCCGGTCTGGGATCCGGTCGGACCGGGCCTGTGACCGGGCAGGCCGGTCATGGGTCCGGTCGACCGGGCTCGTGACCGGCGGCCGGTTCGACGGGCCTGGGACCGGCGGCGACCGGACGAGGCTCCAAGTTCCCGGATGGCGTCCGGATGTCACGAGCGCAAATCCCGGTTTCGGACCGGGCGGCCCGGTCCGGAGGCCGGTCAGACCGGGCTGTGGACCGGGTGGCCCGGTCGAGGAGGCCGGTCAGACCGGATTCTGGACCGGCCGTCCATCTTCTCTTCCTTGCGCTCTTCGGGCGACTTCCGGTCCGGCTCCATGTCCATCTTCGCGTCCAGCTGCTCCTCTCCTTCCCTTGACCTTGGCTTGTCCTCCTCTCCGTGGTCTTGATGCTCCTTGTACCTAATGACACATAGCACGTCGGCATGAGGTAGCAATCCATCCAAAGGGGTACCAAGATCAAGGGTAGTGAGGAGCGAGTTCACCTCATCATGTAGAGCCTTGGCTCGGGCTCGTGTCATTGGTCCACTTGGGGGACTTGTTGGTCTTGATGGAGTGTCGTCGGTGAGCGGGGCTACATCACACTGCTGATCAGTATAGGAGCTTAGTTGCACAGCGTGTGTTGAGCGTGCAATTGAGCAAAGCTGAGCATGATCAACGCCACAATCTGTTCCAAACAAGAGGCGTTGTAAAAGAGCGAGCTATAAGGATCATCATTGATGGAGGGAGCTGCAATAATCTGGCTAGCGTTGATATGGTGGAGAAGCTTTCTCTTCCTACAAGACAGCGCACACATCCATACTACATACAATGGTTTGAGAGCTCTCGGAAGCTCAAGGTAACAAGAACTACACGTGTGCATTTTACCATTGGTACATATTCTGATTTTGTGGATTGTGATGTTGTACCTATGCAAGCTTGTTCTTTGTTACTTGGTAGACCTTGGCAATTTGATAGAGAATCTGTTCATAATGGTAAAACTAATCAATATTCTCTTATGCATGATGGAAAGAAAATTGGTCTCAAACCTATGACTCCTGAACAAATACTAAAAGATGATCTTGCTAGAGCTAGTAGAGTAAAAAACGAGGAGAAACTTAAGAGTGAGAATCAGATTGTTGCTGCAGATTTTGTTCCACATAAGACTAATACTAAATCTGATTCGAACCATGCTACTGAAATTCGTTTGAAAAATCCTTGTTTGCTTGCTAGCAAATCTGATATTGCTGAACTTGATGTGGACACTACTCAATGCTATGCTATCATTTGCAAAGAAGTTCTGTTTTCATTTGAGGATATGCCTCCTTCTTTTCCACCTGCGGTTGCTAACCTTTTGCAGGAATTCATTGATGTGTTCCCACAAGATGTTCCCCCGGACTACCACCTATCCGTGGCATAGAACACCAGATTGACTTGATTCCAGGAGCGTCGCTGCCCAACCGTGCACCATACCGTACCAATCCTGAAGAGACGAAAGAGATTCAGCGACAAATTCAGGTTCTCCAAGATAAAGGTTACATTCGTGAGTCTCTTAGCCCATGTGCTGTTCCTATTATCTTGGTACCTAAGAAGGATGGTTCTTCACGCATGTGTACCGATTGTAGAACTATTAATAATATTACCATTCGATACCGTCATCCAATACCTCGTTTAGATGATATGCTTGATGAATTGAGTGGTTCTGTTATGTTCTCTAAAGTTGATTTGCGTAGTGGTTACCACCAGATTCGTATGAAATTAGGAGATGAATGGAAAACAGCGTTTAAAACTAAGTTCGGCTTATATGAGTGGTTAGTAATGCCCTTTGGTTTAACTAATGCACCTAGTACTTTCATGAGACCGATGAACGAAGTTTTACGTGCTTTTATTGGACGTTTTGTGGTGGTATACTTTGATGATATTCTGATTTATAGCAAATCTTTGGAGGAACATTTGGATCATTTACGTGCTGTTTTCAATGCGTTACGTGATGCACGTTTGTATGGTAATCTTGAGAAGTGCACCTTTTGCACCAATCGAGTTGCGTTTCTTGGCTATGTTGTTACTTGCGCAGGGAATTGAAGTTGATCCAGCCAAGATTGAGGCAATTGAGAGTTGGCCGCAGCCAAAGACGGTCACACAAGTGAGGAGTTTTCTTGGCCTCGCTGGCTTCTATAGGCGCTTTGTGAAAGATTTTGGATCCATTGCTGCGCCGCTGAATGAGCTTACAAAGAAGGATGTGCCCTTTGTGTGGGGCGATGCACAACAAGACGCCTTCATGATTCTGAAAGATAAGTTAACACATGCTCCATTACTCCAACTTCCTGATTTCAATAAGACTTTTGAGCTTGAATGTGATGCTAGTGGAATTGGTTTGGGAGGTGTGTTATTACAAGAGGGCAAACCTGTTGCATATTTTAGTGAAAAATTGAGTGGGCCTAGTCTGAACTATTCTACTTATGATAAAGAATTATATGCGCTGGTTCGGACATTAGAAACTTGGCAACATTATTTATGGCCTAAAGAATTTGTTATACATTCTGATCATGAATCTTTGAAGCATATTCGTAGTCAAGCTAAGTTGAATCGTCGCCATGCAAAGTGGGTTGAGTTTATTGAGTCTTTTCCTTATGTTATCAAACACAAAAAGGGTAAAGATAATGTTATTGCTGATGCTTTGTCGCGCCGTTATACTATGCTATCTCAACTTGACTTCAAGATTTTTGGATTAGAAACAATAAAGGAACAATACTTGCATGATGCTGATTTTAAAGATGTGTTGCTGAATTGTAAAGATGGTAGAACATGGAACAAATTCGTCCTCAATGATGGATTTGTGTTCCGTGCTAACAAGCTATGCATCCCAGATGGTTCCGTTCGTCTTTTGTTGTTGCAGGAGGCGCATGGAGGAGGATTGATGGGACACTTTGGTGTGAAGAAGACGGAGGATGTACTTGCTGCACACTTCTTTTGGCCACGTATGCGTCGAGATGTTGAGAGATTTGTGGCACGCTGCACTACATGTCAAAAAGCTAAGTCTCGACTTAATCCACATGGTTTATATATGCCTCTTCCTGTTCCTAGTGTACCTTGGGAGGATATTTCTATGGATTTCGTTTTGGGTTTGCCTCGTACACGAAGGGGAGGGATAGTATCTTTGTTGTTGTGGATAGGTTTTCTAAGATGGCACATTTTATTCCATGTCACAAAACTGATGATGCTACACATGTTGCTGATTTGTTCTTTCGCGAAATTGTGCGTTTACATGGTGTGCCAAATACTATTGTTTCGATCGTGATACTAAGTTTCTTAGCCACTTTTGGAGATGTTTATGGGCTAAGTTGGGGACTAAATTGCTGTTTAGTACTACATGTCATCCCCAAACTGATGGACAAACTGAAGTAGTAAATAGAACTTTGTCTACTATGTTGCGGGCTGTTTTGAAGAAGAACTTAAAATTGTGGGAAGAATGTTTACCTCATGTTGAATTTGCTTACAATCGCTCGCTGCATTCTACCACTAAGATGTGCCCATTTGAGATTGTTTATGGTTTTGTACCACGTGCACCTATTGATTTGTTGCCTTTACCATCTTCTGTGCAAAATAATTTGGATGCTACAAACCGTGCTGAATTGATACTAAAATTGCATGAGACTACTAAAGACAACATAGCACGCATGAATACTAAGTATAAAATTGCTGGGGATAGAGGAAGAAAACATGTTGTGTTTGATGTTGGTGATCTTGTTTGGTTGCATTTGCGCAAAGATCGTTTTCCTGAATTGCGCAAGTCGAAACTAATGCCACGCGCTGCTGGTCCTTTTAAGGTGTTAGAGAAAATAAATGATAATGCATATAAACTTGAGCTTCCTGCAGAATTGGGTCCGGTTAGTCCTACATTTAACATTGCAGATTTGAAGCCTTACTTTGGTGAAGAAGAGGAGTTTTCGTCGAGGACGACTTCAATTCAAGAAGGGGGCATGATGAGGACATCCCATCTCTTGATACAACCGCTGTACCTACAGCGACACAAATACAAGGACCAATCACTCGAGCTCGTGCCAAACAACTGAACTATCGGGTACTTTCGTTTCTTGGAACTATTCCTCACATACACGAGAATATGATGCTGCCTAAATCAGATATGTTTGTTACTCTTAGGAATGATGGACCAAGCATGGATGAGGAGGACAAGCATTGGAGCATGATCACACATGGAGGAGATGGCAGCAAGCACTTGAGGATTGAAGATGATGCCACAAGTGGAGATTTCAGGACTTTGAAGCCACCATAAGAAGAGATGAAGACATGGACGAAATATAGAGTTCTCCACTTCATAATTTCGTCCATAGCATAATATGGTGCTGCGTCACCTTTAGTTTTGGGCCAGGCCCATGTCATTTTCAGCAGGAATTAAGTCGGCCACTTTTTAGAGTCCGTATTGAAGGGGGAAAGGCCTTCTAGGGTTTGGTTCGGCCACCACATGTATGGCTGGCCGAAACCCCACCTTTTCCTCCTTTAAATACCCCCATAGCCGTCACGTTTAGACTCGGATTTTGATTAGATTAAAAGTTAGCCATCGCTGCAACTCTCGTGTACTTCTTTTGAGGCCAACGCCCGGAACAAGACCGACTATTCGGAATCCCACCTTTTCAATAAAGCTTTCATCTATATTCGCAATATTCTGATTGCATCATTAGTTCTTACTTGTTCTCGATTTCGGGTAGGAATTAAGACCCTCGTTGGTCGGGCTGATCGTGCATCCGCAAGATCGGTAACTCCCGGAGATTGTCCTAGCGATTGCATTGGCGCACGAGCTTTGCACGTGTAGTCGGATCGTCAAGCACGAACTCCACCAACAAATCGACGCTATCATACTCTCATCGAAAGATCGGCCACCTTTGCCCTATCAACCTATCATCTACCTCTCGCAACTCACTTTGTGTATCACTCATGTCCTCCAAATGGAAGCACTCAAACTCACATATGGGGTGGAAGTCACTCAACTCACTATCACTCTCACTCAAGTGGGCTAAGTGGCTCTCATTCTCACATGGGATTGGTACCAACTCATCGATCAAGCATATAGGAGTAGGCTCGACTAACTCATCTCCATGCGCCTCCTTGGTTGAAGGGAAATTCCCATGCTCAACCATCTCAACTCCATGCGCCTCCGTAGGTGTAGGGAGAATCCCATGGTCACCATGCTCAACTCCATCGCCTCCCAAGCCATCCTCAAGCGGTGGCGCCGTAGTGTTGATGAGAGCTAGGCTCGTCTCGATGTCACCCTTGAGTTCATCTTGGCGATCTTCATCTTGAAGTGTTGGCGCAATAGGCATCTTGGGGGCTTGTGCTTGTAGTTTGTCGAAGTAGAGCGTCTTGGCACTTGGCGTTGTGCATTGCCATGCCACGTGACCCTTGGCCTTGCACACCTCACATAGGAGATTGGGACATTCCCGTGGAGGGTGGCCTTGTTGCTTGCACTTGTAGCATCGGAGTCCATAGGCACGTGACGAGGTAGAGGCCATTGTGGTGGTGGCACAAGAGGGAGAAGTCGCCTTATGAGGAAGGTCCTCTTGATGTGCCCTCTCCATCCTTGGAGTGGTAGACACCCTAAGATGGTGTTTGTCGCCTTCATGTCGAGGCTCTCGTAGTCGTGCTTCATCACCATGTCTTGATGAGTGTCGTCGAAGATCCGTGGAAGATGTTGGTCGATGGCGCTCATGAAGTGGCTTGTGGCGGCGAGGCTCGTGTGGTGTCGTATGTCGATGAAGACCATGAGGTGGTAGTGGTCGACGACTATCATGAGATGGTGTGAGTCGACGACGGTCCTTGCCATGCCGAGATGATGATGGCTCATGCGACTTGGCATAGTGCTTGTGGCGCCTTGTGGAGCTTGGAGAAGAGTGTCGATGACGATCATGTTGGGGACGCTCTTGATGCTCCATATGATGAAGTCGCCGTAGATGATCATGTGCATAAGCACTCTCATGGTGGCGCCTTGTGGAGCTCGGAGAAGTGTGTCGATGACGCTCATGATGGGGACGCTCTTGATGATCCATAAGATGGTGCCATCGTGGAGGTCCTCTATCTTCATATGTAGCTCCATTGGCCAAGTAGGTGACTAGGTGAGGCTCCGCCATGGTGTCGATGTCGTAGGCGTGGCGTTTCTCCACCATGTCGTCCATGCTTGATGAGCCATTGTCGATGTAGAGCTCGTCGAAGTCGTCCTCAAAGTGGTGCTCCACCATGTCGTCCATGTCGATGATGCTTGGGGAGCCATGGTCGTTGTCGAGCTCCTCGATGTCGGAGATGTCGGTGATGCTTGGGGAGCCATGGTCGTTGTCGAGCTCCTTGATGTCGGAGATGTCGGTGATGCTTGGGGAGCCATAGTCGGAGTAGAGCTCCACATGTTCCTCCACATCCGCGGTGCTTGAGGAGGTATCCTCCTCGAAGTGCTCCATGTACTCCTCCGTATCTTCATCTTCGCTATCCATGTTAGCACGATGGTATCTATATGGTGTATGTTAGTGGAAGGAGACTACCTCGCACTCTTACCAAGGTAAGATAGTATTGAGGCCATCCACCAAGTCGAAGTAAGATCAAGTGTATCGGGGACACACGCAAAACCACACGCAAAAGCTAGCAAATATGGTGTTAGGCGAGTGTTGTGGAAAGCCAAAAGACGAAATCCGAAATCAAGTGTATTGTCAAGAGTGGTGGAAATCCAAAAATTCAAATGTCAAAGCGATGATCACTATAAACACGGAAAAGATGTGGAACACACACACGAGATAAGCGGGGTTAGTGCAAACAAAAGTGAGCGGAAAAGTGTATGTAAGGGTGCTCGGTGTTACACTAACACAAGGAGAGGCAAAGCTTCGGTTGCAAATGGAGAGACAACAAGATTCACACGTAGCCTCTCTTCTCTTTTCTCTCTTTTGCTTAAAAGCTTTTTCTCTTTTGTATATGGTGGCACTTGCACTCTTTTGTATCTATGGTGGCACTTTGTACACTTTTGTATGTATGATGGCACTTGCACTCTTTTGGTGCTTTGGCGGCTTTTTCACACTCTATGTTAGCGTTAGCTCGCTTTTGCTATCTTGCCACACGAGTTTTGCTTAGAAGCTTGACTCCACACTACACACACACCTCACAATCGGGGCCACGTGCAATGTCTCGCAACACTCGATAAGCAATGCTCGATAGGATAGATCGCAAAAGAAGAGGGGTTACAATGGGGACGCAAGTTATACCTAAGATGTTAGGCGGTGATGAACACACAACTTGCGATGATGGTGGTGGTGTCAAGAGTACGGTTGCAAGTCCGGGTGCCGAGGATGTCGTCGCTTGCTTCGGAGCTGCGGGTTAGTTTCACACACAAGGCACTCAAACCGGAACAAGCAAACACAAGTTAGCGGAAGAAAACGGTCAAAGTAGCTTGGCGGTGGTGGCGGTGGTAAGCCGGTGGTGGTAGTGTCGATGCTCTTGCGGATGCGGCGGTGTTTGTTGGGGCCGCGGTGGTGTTTGCCGGTGGTTGGGGATGATGGCGGTGCTTGCCGACGGAGGAGAGGAGTGGCGGTGGTCGGCGGTGGAGGTGGAGGGGTGGCGCCCGGTCCAGGGGCCGGTTGGGCCGGACCTGGGGCCGGCCTGGCCGGTCACACGGCCGGTCGACCGGGTTCTGGGCTGGCCCGGCCGGTCTGCAGCCCGGTTGACCGGATTCTCAACCGGGACGCAGTTTCTCTCTCCTGTTCTTCACGAAAACCAAGCCAAAACGACCAAATCGGAGGGGAAATGATGGAATTGGGGGCTAAAAGTTGGTGAGATAGTAGATCAAGCACTCCAACACCAAATCCATGGACCAAAACCACTCAAAACGCAACCAAATCACAGATCGGTCCAAAGGCAAATTAGGGCTATTTTTGGGGATTTTTGGGGAAAAATTTTAGGGACGAAATTGGATGGGTGGAGGGTCAAATCCGCGGAAACCAAAGGCTGCTGATACCATATGATGAGGTCTAAGACCCCGTTTGTGGCCCGATCTTGCGGTTGACCCGAAATCCAAGAAGGGAGAGAGGGAGAGCGCGAGGAACACGATGAACACGAAGAACACGAAGAACTCACGCACGCACACTAACCCGATACAATCGATACTTACCCCCGTGGCTCGATGGACCACGCCAATAGAATCAACCGGGAGAGACGCGCGGTAGAATCCCGGAGTGAGAGATCGGTGAGGGAGATGAATCTAGGAGTGGGAGAGAGAGTGGGTAGCACTAGAATCTCACACTCACAAATCCAATCATCCAACAAGGGTAGCCTTGATACAAAGGGGATGAAACCCTAGGGAGACAAAGCTCAAATCCACATCTAAGCCTAAATCATGTCTAAAGAGGTAAGGGGCGACCTAGGGGCTTATATAGGCATACAAGGCAGCATGGGTCGAAAAGGTACGAGTTGGTGGGTCAAACCCGACGAATCCGGTCACGGGGCCGGTCGACCGGGCTCGGGACCGGCCCATCCGGTCCACAACCGGATCCTGGACCGGGCGGTGACCGGGCGAGGCTTCGGGAGCCCCGGGATTGCGTCCGGATGGCACCGGTCGACGTTCCGGTCAAAAACCGGCCAGGCCGGTCAGGAGCCCGGTCAGACCGGGCCTGTGACCGGGTGGTCCGGTCAGGAGCCCGGTCCGACCGGGCCTGTGACCGGGCGGCCTTCCTCCTCTCGCCTCTTCTTCCTCTTCCTTCTTCTTCTTTCCTTCTTCTTCTTCTTCCTTGCACCATGATGAATGGCTCCTCTTCCCTTCCCTTGCTTCCTTGCACCATGGGTATTCCTCCTCTCCGGTTCCTCGAGGATTCTTGTACCTAATGATATGTAGCACACCGATATGAGGTAGCATTCCATTCAAGGTATTGACGAGGTCGAGTATCGAGAGGAAGGAGTTCACCTTGTCGCGTGTAGCGTGGTTTAGGGTTGAAGGTCCACTTGGGGGACTCTTTGGCCATGGTGTAGCGTCGACGATAGGCGGGGTTGCACTTGATGGTCTTGGTGTAGCGACGTCGGTGACCGGGGCTACATCACTACGCCTTCAATACCTCCAGAGAGGTCTGGTTCTTCATAGCCGATGATCTCGGCTCCTTCAGGGTTGTCGTAGTCCTCCTCCAGACGATTCAGACAATCTAAGCAAGGGATTTAAGAGTGGGATGAGTACGAGCGTACTCAACAAGTTCATTATAGATAAGAGGTGTTTAATGCACTAGCTACGATATTAGACCAGAAAGTCTAATACCAATGCAGGTTTTGATAAACATTTCTTTAAGGGATTGCTTTTATTTCAAAGAGCTATGTCCGTCAGCCTTCACCGGTTTACTAGAACTTCATGGAGCTCCTTTCCGGCCGCGTTCGCAGTTCCATATCCCGGAACAGGGAGTGATAGGTCACGGTTCTTTACACTCTGCAGAGGTGTGTTGCTTTACCCATAAGAGATCTTAACCTTGGTGCTAACCGGGCTGCTTTCCCGTCCACACTTCCTATGGTGTGAGGCCCGGTATAAGGTCTAGCCAATCATGTTCCTCCGCTACCTCGAACACCCACCCTTTGTTGCATGCCCCGACCCTGGATCCACGCCGGTCCCATTATTCCCGTAGATTTCAGGGTGGACCCCGACCATGACGTCAATTCAGGGCTCTACCATACATTCCTACGCCGGTAGCTGCAACCCATCATAGACCACAATACCGTGGGGACTTAAGGCTTCCCCATCCTACCGCTTGTTCTTCGGGCGACAAGTGTCTACGGACAATGCCGTGGGGACTTAAGGCTTCCCACCTACGCTCGCTCCCGACGGATACAAGTGTCTACGTAAAGCGCATCCATTGATGAACAAGAGGTGGAAACACTTTTTACTACTCCGTCCCACTCCGGATCTTATGGTTAATACGGGTATTACGACACAAGAATCACTGGACGACAATTTGTTGTTTAATCCTAGATGGATATAAACCCTTGCAATGGAACCTCCACCATATCAACACAATCCATGGTTCCATTGCCAACCACATAGTCATATTCATAGTTATGAAAATAGTGGTTTTGGTTTTCATGCAATAGTGGTAATCATAGTACTTTGCAAGTAATTTGATAAAGATACTCAAATGACATGAGCAAGTGATGAACTTGCCTGAACACTGCAAAGTTTTGCAATTGGATGGTGTGGACTGACCCTTGTCCTCTGTTTCTGAAAAATAGCATCATTGTCCGATAAGGGCAATGGTTAAAGAAGCAATTATGCATGATTCCGGTTTTAGGGTTTGTTTCCCCCTTCCGATGACATTATTATTTCATGTAATAGGTTAATACTAAGATTGATTTGGAGATACTCTATTTAGGGTAAATACAACCTTGAAATGTTGTCAAGGTGTTTTTAAAGTCCAATTGCATTAATGGACCTATTTTCATTATTGAAAATAATAGTGTATGATTTAAATAATTATTTAAATCATCAAATTAATGACTTATTCTTAGTTGTCTTCAAAAATTCTCTTTGATATTTTATTTATGATAGAGAATTTTATGCTGAGTCGATTTTCATATTTTTAATTATTTTTTTAGAGCTTTTAAACATTTCTTATGTAATTTCAAAGTTTCGTTTTTAACTGAATTTTGTGAAATGACCATAATGCCCACTGGGCCCCACCTGTCGGGGTGGCCCAGCGGGTTAGGTCGCACCCGAGCCACTACGTTGGCTCGGTCGGTCCACTCGCCTCTCTCCTCTCTCCTCGCACGAAACCCTAATCCCCTTGCGTCTCTCTAGCGACTCCGTGGTCGCCGCCGCCTTCGTCGAGATTCTCCGGCCATCTCCGGCCAACTCCGACGACGGGATGCGGCGGATCTGAACCGCCTCGCGACGACGCGTCAGGTCCACCAGCTCGATCTGGACCTCGCCTTCTTCTTCGTCTGCCCCCATCACGTTCGCCTGCACGGTGATGCTTTGCTCACCGGCACATCTGGTGCCGTGACGCCGCCGTGGCGGTGCTGGGGCGCTCGCGCTCGGCGACGCCAGGCCAGGCCGCGGCTTGGCGCTGCCGTGGTGCCGCCGTGCCGCCATGGCACGCTGTGGTGCTCCGCCCAGGTACGCGCCTCCATTTTTCCCCTTCTTCTTCCTTCTCTGTGCTCTGCTCAAGTGGCTGGCCTGCCTCTCCCCATGGAGATGCTGTGTCGTGCTCTACTGCTTGCGCTTGTTGTGCATGTGTGTGTGCTATTGCTGCTCTTCTGGCTAGCTGCTGCTCTTGCTCTGCTGCCATGGCCATAGTTGCCTTGGCCACGCCGTGCTCGCTATTCTTGCTAGGTTGGCCCCAGCTGGCAGCTTGTGCCATCTTTGCCTAGTTCATGCTAGTGCTATGCCATTTCTTGCTGAAGTCTAGTTCATGTGCCTCTATTTCGAGTTGCTACACTTGTCGGAGCTCAAGTGTGTTCATGTATGATTCTACGGCTTAATTGCTGTGTGCAATTCTTGCAAATTTGCAAGTGCCGAGCCATTGGTGGCTTATTCTGGTGCTCGAATTAGGATTGTGCTCAATTGAGCATTACTTGTGAGCTTGATAGTGTTATTCAATCATGCTTTGATGTGTGCCTTGCTTGTGCACCTTGATCCAGTGGCTCATCATGCCTTTGATGTGCTCTGGATACAATCATAGAGTTATTTATTTGATTATCTGTTGATGCATCATGACTTGATGTAATTCGTGGTCGTTTAATTCTTACAATTCATGTGATGCTAGTGATTGGCTATTCTAGCATGCCTGTGGCATGAGCTCAGTGGTGCTCTAGTGATCAATTGTTCATCACTTGCTTGTTGATTAGCATGCTGTGCTTCATTGTTTGTGCCTATCACGGTGCTCATCACGGTGTCGTGTGTGACTTCTACTGGCTTAGCACTGTGTATATAATTGTGTTTGCTCAAGCCTTAGCTGGATGCTTGCAATGATCCATTGGATCATCCGCAAGGCTTTGTGCATCAGTTTGCTTGTCAGTTTCATTTATCTATTTATCTTTGCCTTAACTAAATGGATGAATGATGTGAACTGCGATTGCAGTGATGATCATTTCAATTAGATTTGCTAGAGCTAGATGGATGACAATCGTCTAGTTGGTGACCCTAGCTCCATCTATGAATCCAAATGGATGATGTATGTGCGTGGTTTCATGTGTTGGATTTGGTGAAGTGGTTGAGGTGGCCCTGACAGCAAATCTTGTGATGTTGTCATGGGTAGCTCCCACCCATTGTGGCTTAGCTATTGTTGGTGATTGAACAAGCTGCTCGTCTGGATTGATCCAATGATGGACTTCCGGTGGACTTTTGATGTTGAGAAACATGGATAGACATGAATTTGTCTATCAGTCCGATGGCCTCAGCTAGTTGTAGGTGCTAAGTGTATAGGGCTAGGCTAGTCTGTGATCTTCATTCTATGATGGATTTCTTTAGTTATGCATTGATTTGCATAGCTGATGTTCCCTTAGGATGATCTCCTAATGGCCTTTACCATATTTGCTTGCACCAAATGGCTGTAGTAGCCGGATGATGACACAAACATAGGGTATTCTACCCATTCTATGCTCTCGTGACTTGTGCATATGTATGCTGATTTATGAGCAAAACTTGGTTTTGATCAGGTTGATTTGGTTTATACCTCACTCCAGCTCCTAGATTGTTTGTTGGTGTAGAGGATTTCTTTAGTGTTGAGCTTATGCTTGCCCTGCTCCTCCTTGCAATCCTATGGTGCTTGATTCAGTACTGTGGTGGTTTTGGACAGGTTGAACAACAGTGCTGTTCTTCCTGTTCTTGAGTTCTTGGTTTCTGGTGGACTTACCCAGTGAATTCTGTCGATGAACTGTTGGTTCTGGCGGTGGGAAAGGTTTTATACCATCTTTGCTTTGCTCTCTTGGTCGACAGCTGAGCCTGGCACACTTGGGTGACTCACTAGCTGTGTGTGTGCTGTGCTCCATGTACACTGCCTTGTGAGCAGGCTGTGTGTGTGTATCATGATGCTTTGCATCTGGCTTGGGACTTGGCTGTGAGCTGATCAGCTCGGCAGCTTTGGTCATATCCTCTCTCTTTTCATTTAATTTGCTAACCTGCCAAGTGGCATATGCCACTTGGCATAACTGTTCTATTTGTGTTGTTTGTGTGCGGGGAAGACTAGAAGATGATCAAGATGAAGTGCGAAGCTCATCTTGATCCAAGCTTTCAAGTGAAGATCATTTTGTAGTATTTAGGAAGTTTCATTAAGCTTGTAATTTTCTTTATTATTCTCTCTTTTTCCATTATTCCCAATTCATGTAATGTGTTGTAATCTTTTATATTACAATTCTGAATATTGTAAATGACAATGTATCTATGTGTGATTATCAATAAAGCTCAAATTTTCCTTAATGAGCTTTATCTAAGTGTTGTATTATTTATATTCTTGATTACTTATAATTATTTATTGAATTATCTTAAGTTTGAATTATGGGATATCAATTTGATGTTTGAAGTTGAAATTCAAATTCAAATTTGGTTTGAATTCAATCATGCAACTTAATTTTGAATTCAATCATGCAACTTAAGATTTTGATGCAATATCTCTTCTCTCTTCTCAAAACCCTAATTTAGTTAAGTAGGAACAAGTTTGTCGCACTCTAGAAACCCTAACCTTGTAAGATGTCGAGAGAGAAACCTGTCCCCCTTCGATGCAGTTTTGTTTTAAAAGCGCGAAATTTTCCCAGAATTTACGATGCAACGCACATCCCTTTCTAAAATCTACCCCTCGATCGTCTCTATACCTGGGATATTACAGCCTTTCCCCCTTAAAGAAAACTTCGTCCCGAAGTTGTGGTTGTAATACCTGAAGAGTTCGGGGTATGTTTTCCTCAGGTCTTCCTCCTTTTCCCAGGTGGCTTCCCTCTCGGGGTGATGTTTCCACTGTATCTTGCAGTACTTAATAGCTCGATTCCGGAGTTGTTTCCAGTTCTCCTCGAGAATCTTCGCTGGCTTCTCGATGTAGGTCAAATATGGTTGTAACTCGAGCTCTTCATGTGATACTGGCTCATCTGGGGTCTTCAAACACTTTCTGAGTTGCGACACATGGAATACGTTGTGAACTTGGGATAACCTTCCCGGTAGTTCCAATTCAAAGGCTAACCCTCGGTTTTGACTCAGAATCTTGAAAGGTCCGATGTACCTAGGGCTTAACTTCCCTTTTACTCCGAATCTCTGGAGTCCTTTCATCGCGCTCACCTTGAGATATACCATGTCTCCAACTTGTGGCTCCCATGTCCTCCTCTTTTGATCGGCATAACTCTTCTGTCGGCTTTGGGCTATCTTGAGCCTATCTCTTATAATGTCAATAATTTGTTGCTTTTCCTTGACATAATCAGGATTAAACTCCTTGCTTGCTCCAGCTTCATACCAGCATATGGGTGATCTACACTTCCTTCCATACAGAGCTTCGAACGGTGCCATCTTGATGCTGCTTTGATAGCTATTATTGTATGAAAACTCTGCTAGTGGCAAGTGCTCCTCCCATGATCCTCCGAAGTCTAGGGCACAAGCCCTAAGCATATCCTCTAGGATCCGGTTAGTTCTCTCCGGTTTGTCCACCTGTCCGAGGATGATAGGCGGTACTATAGTCCAACTTGGATCCTAAAGCTTCATGTAGTTGCTTCCAAAATGCGACGTGAACACGGATCCTCGATCCGACACGATCTTCTTGGGCACTCCATGTTTACTCACGATCTCTTTGATGTAAAGATCGGTGAGTTTCTCTCCTTTATCTTGCTGATTTACCGCTAAGAAGTGTGCACTTTTCGTCAACCGGTCCACGATTACCCATATCATGTCCTTCTTTTTATTGGTCATGGGTAGTCCGGTGATGAAATCCATTCCTATCTCCTCCCATTTCCATTCTGGGATTGGTAGAGGTTGTAACTTTCCTGCCGGACTCTGATGTTCAGCCTTCACTCTTTGGCAGGTATGGCATTCCGCCACGTATTGTGCTATTTCTCTCTTCATATTATTCCACCAGAATAACTCCTTGAGATCCATGTACATCTTTGTACTTCCCGGATGTATGGAGTATGGTGTTTGATGGGCTTCCCGGAGTATTACTTCCTTGACCTTAGCAATATCCGGAACGCAAATCCTCTTCTGGAACCATAATGATCCCGACTCTCCTCGGTGGAATTCTGATGGTCTACCCTCATCTATCCTTCTCATCTCCTCTACGATGAATGGATCATCCAGCTGACCCATCATTATCTCATTCTTGAGATTAACATTTAGCTCATCAGCCACTTGTAAAGCCGATAGTCCTTCATGAGCTTCTTTCTCCCAAAGTTGTATTTGGGCTTGGCTTATTTCCTTCCTCAACTCCGGTGATAATTCTTGTTCCACTCCTCCAGTGCTCTTCCTACTCAAGGCATCTGCTACAACATTGGCCTTTCCTGGAGTATAATGGATGGTCAGATCATAATCCTTGATTAGTTCAAGCCATCTTTTCTGCCTCATATTGAGTTCCTTCTGAGTGAAGAAGTACTTGAGACTCTTATGATCCGTATAGAGCTCACACTTGGCTCCATAGAGAAAATGTCTCCACGTTTTAAGTGCAAATACGACTGCTGCTAGTTCTAAGTCATGTGTTGGATAATTCACTTCATGAGGTCTGAGTTGCCTCGATCCATAAGATATTACTTTCCGATCCTGCATGAGTACGCAACCCAATCCATGCTTGGATGCGTCACGATACACGATGTAATCCTTGCCAACTTCGAGGAACTGCTAACACCGGTGCTGTGGTGAGTTTCTCCTTCAGAGTTTGAAAACTCTTCTCACACTCCTCTGACCACACGAATGGTGTGTTCTTTCTTAACAGCTTCGTCATTGGTCCTACTATTTTGGAGAATCCTTCAATGAATCTCCGATAGTATCCTGCCATTCCTAGGAATCCTCGGAATTCCTTGACAGTCTTGGGTGCTTCCCATTCTAAAACTGCTGCTACCTTACTCGGGTTAACAACTATTCCATCTTTGCTAATGACATGACCAAGAAATTCCACTTGATCTAGCCAAAATTCACAATTGCTGAACTTGGCATAGAGTTGATGTTCTCTTAGTGTTTGCAGCACTAACCTCAAATGTTCAGCATGTTCCGTCTTATCTTTGGAGTATATCAAGATATCATCGATGAATACGATGACAAACTTGTCTAAATATGGCATGAAGATCATATTCATAAGATTCATGAAGATTGCTGGGGCATTGGTTAATCCAAATGGCACTACAAGGTATTCATGATGTCCATACCTTGAGACAAAGGCTGTTTTCGGAACGTCTTCTTTCTTGATCTTTATCTGGTGATAACCGGATCTTAGATCAATTTTGGAAAAGACTCCCGCGCCTCTAACTTGATCAAATAGATCTTGTATTCTTGGAAGTGGGTACTTGTTCTTGATTGTGACATTGTTCAAATTCCTGTAGTCTCCGCACATCCTTCTACCTCCATCTCTTTTATCTACGAAGATCACAGGTGATCCCCATGGTGAAACACTCTCTTGTATGAATCCTTTCTGTTCCTAGTCATCCAATTGCTCCTTAAGTTCTTTCAACTCCTTAGGCCCCATCTTATATGGTGCTTTAGCAATCGGAGCTGTTCCGGGAATTAGGTCGATAGTGAATTCTATCTCCCTATCTGGTGGCATTCCAGGTAATTCCTTAGGAAACACATCCTGGAATTCATTCACTACAGGTATATCCTACAACTTCACCTCCTTCATGTTGTTCAGCTGTAGCTCGACTTCGATCTGTGTATGCTTGTCTCCTTGGTAGATCATTCTACTTCCATCGGGGGTTTTCAAAGACACAGTCTTGTTCACACAGTCGATCAATGATCCGTTAGCTTTTAACCAGTTCATACCAAGAATGACATCAATGTCCTTCATCGGTAAAATGAACAAGTCTACGTCAAACGCGCATTTATTGATCATGATGACTTGTTTTTGTTTGGTATGGGTTACTACTATCGTTCCCCCCGCAGAAAGTATAGTTATGGGTGTATCTAACTTAGTGCAACTAATCCCATGTTTGATGATGAATTGTTGCGAAATGAATGATGTAGTTGCACCAGTATCAAAAAGTACTTTGCCAGGATGAGTGAGTATCTGGAGCGTATCTATCATTGCCTGATCGGAGTTAACCACCTCCTCCAAGCTGGTGCAGTTCAATTTGCCGAAGGGTTTCTTGTTCTTCCAGTTCCCTCCGTTGTTTCCTCCTTGGCTTCCTCCCCCTCCAGGCTGACTTCCTTTATTCTTATTCTTAGGGCAATCCCTAAGCATGTGTCCTTCCTCACGACAACCGAAACAGATTATCCTGGGCTTCTTACAGTCCTTGGAAAAATGTCCCGTACCTCCACAGCTACGGCACACAATCTGATTTGCAGTCTGAAACGCTTGGTTCCTCCTGCTACTATAGTAGTTGCTGTTGTTGTTGTTGTTGTTGTTGTTGTTGTTGTTGTTGTTGTTGTACCTTGGCTTGAAACTCAAGCTGGTATTGGGCTTGTTACTAGCAAACCTCTTAGGCTCAAACTTGGTCTTTTTCCTCTTCTCTTCTTGCAGCTGCTTGAAGTCATCTTCAAGAGTGATGGCTGCATCCACCAACTCTTGAAACTCAGTCGCTCTCATCATCCGGAGCTGAACCTTGAACTAGGGACTTAACCCCCGCAAGAACCTCTTCTTCTTCTTGTCCTCGGTGTTGACCTCTTCAACAGCATACCGGGACAGCTTTGAAAACTCCCTGACATAAGTCAGGATGGCCTTATCCTTCTGCTCGAGACTTTCAAATTCTCGATGCTTTAGCTCCACAATGCTTTCAGGGACATTGGATTCCCTGAACTTCCTCGCAAATTCCTCCCAGGTGAATACCTTTCTAGCCGGATAAACGGCTACGATGTTGTCCCACCATGATGCGGCAGGTCCACACAACAAGTGTGTAGCATAACGGACCTTCTCCAGGTCATTGCAACCAACGGTGTTGAGCTTTCGCTCGGTGTCCATCAGCCAATCCTCCGCGTCCATAGGCTCGGGCGCGTATGCGAAAGATATAGGCTTTGTGTTCTGGAAGTCTGACAAGGTGACTCCCTGATTCTCGGGTCTCTCTACCCTGTTCTGTTGCAGCAGTTCCTGGAAGAATTTATTCTGCTGCTCCAACGTTATACGTTGCCTCTCTTCCATCATCTGCATGTACTGGACGAAATTCTGCTGTGTCATGGGTGGTGGTGGTGGAAACTGATTTCTGGCTGCTTCATCAGCCTCTTCCTTTTGCTTCGCCTCGCGCTCCATGTGCTGCGCTTCACTCTCCTCACCTACCGGTCCCGACATATCCCCCTAGTTCTGCAACACAAGATGATACTCATAATTACTCCATGCGCAAGTTTTCTGAGCTCAACATTGTACACAGAACTAGTCACGCAATGGAAATCAAGAAGCAAATCTAAATCATACAAAACTTATACCATGTATATACATACTTAAGTGGTCTTATTACAATACTCAGCGACGTTGTGAGTATGCAAACTCACTTATTGAAGTATATGTACAAATTTCTACAAATATTACATACTATAATACACGTGGTACTTGTGTATTATAGTCTCGCCTCCCTTGGTGGTCTCTAGTCATGCTTCACTCCCGGTACATCCCAGGCTTCCATCCGGTCGAACGTGTAGTCCTCCTGACAAAACCTGGAACGTAGGGTCTTCCCGTTGGCTGGTAGTCGGAATCAGATGATGATCCTAGGGAGAAATCGGTGTTCATAAACTGGTCATTCAGTGCATCATAGTCCACCCATCGGGTGTACTCCCCTGTGACTCCACCATATGTATTTCCAACATTTGTATCCGACTCAACCTGTATCGGATACCCTCCATCATCTTCCCCATTACACGGATAACTCTGGTTCTGGGTCGTGGCGTCTTCATTCATCTCCCCGTCATATCTAACTGAAGTACTATTGGTTCCGATGATCGGATCCCCAACGCCAACCCGTGGAGTTTTCTATAGGAGTCACGGAACGCTGATTGTTTCCGGATTCCTCTCCACCCTCATATCCTCCATGGGAACTACTAGGAAAATACCTAGGTGTCATGGGTGTGGTTTGTTGTTCGGGATGATCAATGCTAATGTAATCACCAGCCGAATAAACTGGTGTGTGAACCTCATTTTCCATAGGTGCACTCTCCTTGGTCTCCTCCTTCGGCTCAGTGAACTCCTCTAGCATTGTATCAATTGCTCCCATCAGATGACGGTTCAGCTGATATAACAATGACAGTAGGTTGCAGCTGTTATCCATATACTTAGCGGCTTCTGCTGGTTTGCGTTTGCAAACTTGAAGTGGTTAAGCATAGGATCATCTTCCTCCTCCATATGAGGAATGTGTGTGAATTCGGAACCCACAAGCTCTTTCATCTTATGCTCCAGAATATCAGTTATGGCTCTCATAATGGCTATGTGGTAGGCTGTGTTGATAGTCCTAGCCTCACCTGCTGGCATCACTACGCTCATTCCTAGGGATTTTGGAAGTCTTAGTCCTACCCTACACTTCGCCAATACAATACCGTCGTAGTACATGTATTTATTTACTTGGATCTGGGGATCACACCCAAATTCAAGTAACATGGCACGAAGAATATCTGCGAGTCCGCCTTCATATTCACTCAGTGTTGAATCCATCATTTTCACGTTTCGTCCCGGACGTGAACTTGCCATAGTTGGCTGTAGAAATAGAAAGAATATAAGATTAGTAATAATGCACCATAATAGAGATAATAAAGAATTATCGCACTAAAAGATATGATTGTTGTATTCTCAATTGAATATACACCATATTTTTAGAGAATTCTTTACTAATCCTATTTGACTCCTAACGTTCGGTCCCATTTACTAGGTTCCAACCTAAGGTCAAAGCTTTTGCTCTGATACCAACTGTGGTAACCCTGCATACCACTGCATGTTGTAGTATGCAAATCGTTGATATAACATTCACGAAGTACCATTCCGCAAATATTACATCCCTCAGAGTAGTACAACAGAACATAGCAGGTCCATAACTCATACATTGATTATTACAAACATAATATACATATCATCTCGGAGCTCCTCTTGGGTCCTAAGAGGGATACTCCTGGGTTCGAGGCGAACCCATCTTAACTTACAATATAGAAGTTTCACCAGATTATACATTTATCCCCTTGAGCAGCTAAGTACTAAGAGTTCGCACTGCTCGGTTACTACTACTACTCGGTGATTCTAGATTTGATCTCCTCCGGAAGCCTTCTCGGTTCCGTAGACTATAAGGTAGTCTACGCCTTCAACTCCTCCAGAGAGGTCTGGTTCTTCATAGCCGGTGATCTCGGCTCCTTCAGGGTTGTCGTAGTCCTCCTCCAGAGGGTTCAGACAATCTAAGCAAGGGATTTAAGAGTGGGATAAATACGAGCGTACTCAACAAGTTCATTATAGATAAGAGGTGTTTAATGCACTAGCTACGATATTAGGCCAGAAAGCCTAATACCAATGCAGGTTTTGATAAACATTTCTTTAAGAGGTTGCTTTTATTTCAAAGAACTATTTCCGTCAGCCTTCACCGGTTTACTAGAACTTCATGGAGCTCCTTTCCAGCCGCGTTCGCAGTTCCATATCCCGGAACAGGGAGTGACAGGTCACGGTTCTTTACACTCTGCAGAGGTGTGTTGCTTTACCCATAAGAGATCTTAACCTTGGTGCCAACCGGCAGCTTTCCCGTCCACACTTCCTATGGTGTGAGGCCCGGTATAAGGTCTAGCCAATCATGTTCCTCCGCTACCTCGAACACCCACCCTTTGCTGCAAACTCCGACCCTGGGTCCACGCCGGTCCCATTATTCCCATAGATTTCAGGGTGGACCCCGACCACGACGTCAATGCAGGGCTCTACCATACATTCCTACGCCGGCAGTTGCAACCCATCATAGACCTCATTACCGTTGGGACTTCTACGGGTTCCCACCCCTGCATCATGTCTCGCAAGATCATGTGCACCCAGTAATGAGCATCCGTTGATGAACGAGAGGTGGAAACACTTTTGACTACTCCGTCCCACTCCGGATCTTATGGTTAACACGGGTATTGTGGCACAAGAATCACTGGACGACAATTTTTGTTTAATCCTAGATGGATATAAACCCTTGCAATGGAACCTCCACCATATCAACACAATCCATGGTTCCATTGCCCACCACATAGTCATATTCATAGTTATGAAAATAGTGGTTTTGGTTTTTATGCAATAGTGATAACCATAGTACTTTGCAAGTAATTTGATAAAGATACTCAAATGACATGAGCAAGTGATGAACTTGCCTTAATACTGCAAAGTGTTGCAGTTGGATGGTGTGGACTGACCCTTGTCCTCTGTTTCTGAAAAATAGCATCATTGTCCGATAAGGGCAATGGTTAAAGAAGCAATTATGCATGATTCCAGTTTTAGGGTTTGTTCCCCCCTTCCGATGTCATTATTATTTCATGTAATAGGTTAATACTAAGAATGATTTGGAGATACTCTATTTAGAGTAAAATACAACCTTGAAATGTTGTCAATGTGTTTTTAAAGTCCAAAAGGATTTATGGACTTATTTTATCATTAAAAATAGAGTGGTTATTTTTAATGAATTAAATATTCATCAATTAATGACTTATTCTTAATTGTCTCCAAAAATTCTATTTTATATTTTATTATGATAGAGGATTTTATGTTGAGTGGTTTTCATATTTTTAATTATTTTTTTAGAGCTATTAAACATTTCTTGTGTAATTTCAAAGTTTCTGTATTAAAATGAATTATGAAATGACCTATTTACCCCTGGGCCCACCTGTCAGGGTGGCCCAGCGGTTAACCCTAACCCGAGCCACACTTGGGCTCGGTCGGTCGCACCGACCCCTTCTCCTCTTCCTCGCGAAACCCTAACTCTCCTCTCTCTCTCGCGACACCGTGGTCGCCTGCGCCGTCGCCGCTTTGTTCCGGCCATCTCCGGCCCTTGCCGGCGACGAGATACGGCGGATCTGGACCGCCTCACGACGGTGCACCAGATCCTCCGACTCGATCTGAACCTCGTCTCCTCCTTCGCTCGCCCCCATCGCGTTCGCCCGCACAGCCGTGGGGTTGCGCGGCTTCTGGCGCCGTGACGCCGCCGTGGGCGCTGCCGTGGTGGTGATGGGGCGCTCGCGCTCGGCGACGCCAGGCCTGGCCGCGGCTTGGCGCTGCCGTGGTCGGCCCGTGCCGCCATGCCGCCATGGCACGCCGTGTGCTCCGCTCCAGGTATGTGCGCCTCCATTTTCCCCCTTCTTCTTCCTTCTCTGTGCTCTGCTCGAGTGGCTGGCCTGCCTCTCCTCATGGAGATGATGTGCCGTGCTCTACTGCTTGTGCTTGCTGTGGCTGCGCGCGTGCTACTGCTGCTACTCTTGCTACTGGCCCTACTGGCCTTGGCCATTGTTACCCTGGCCACGCCAGTGCTTGCTATTCTTGCTAGGTTCCCTGGCTTGCAGTAACTGTGCATCCATGCTGTGGTGCATGCAATTCCATGCCTTTCTTGCTTAAGTCTAGCTCTGTGCCTCTACTCTGGTTGCTATGCTTGTCAGAATTCAAGTGTATGTTTCCCTGGCATGATTGCAGTATGCAATTCTTGCAAATTTGCAAGTGCCAGAGCATTTGTGGCTAATTCTGGTGCTCAAATTTATGATTATGCTCAATTGGGCATTACTGTGGCTTAATATTGTTATCCAATAATGATTTGATGTGTGCCTTGCTTGTGCATCTTGATCCAGTGGCTCATCATGCCTTTGATGTGCTTCTGGATACAATCATAAAATCATTTATTCAGTTATCTGTTTATTCAGTTATGACTTGATGTAATTCTTCAGTAGCTGGTTAATTCCTATTGCTATGGTTGGCTATTGTAATCTGTAGCAAGAGCTAGTGGTGCTATAAAAATGATCAATTGTTCATCATTTGCTTGAGGTTAACTGTTGTGCTTCCTTCTGTGACTCTCTGGTGCTCAAACAGTGCTGTGTGTGCCTTCTACAGGCTTACCCTGTGTGTGCTGGTGCTTGCTCAAGCATTAGTGGATGCTTGCAGTGATCCATTGGATCAACTGCAAGGCTCTGTGCATCAATTGCTTGTCCGTTTCATTTATCTATTTATCTTGCCTTAATAAATGGATGAATGATGTGAACTGTGATTCAGTGATGATCATTTCAATTAGATTTGCTAGGGCTAGCTGGATGACAACCTCTGGTTGGTACCCTAGCCCTCTACTGAATCCAAATGGATGATGATGTGGTGGTTTCATGTGTTGGCTTTGGGTTGAGGTGGCCCTGGCAGCACTTGTGATGCTGTCATGGGTAGCTCCCCTCTCTGTGGCTTAGCTATTGTTGGTGATTGAACAACTGCTCACTGGATTGATCCAATACTGGACTTCCAGTGGCTTTTTGATGTTGAGAAAATATATAGACAGGAATTTGTCTATAGTCCGATGGCCTAGCTAGCTGTAGGTGCTAAGTGTATAGGGCTAGGCTAGCTGTGATTTCATTCTATGCTGGATTTCTTTAGTTGTGCACTGATTTGCATAACTGATGTTCCCTTTGGATGATCTCCTAATGGCCTTACCCATATTTGCTTGCACCAAATGGCTGTGTAGCCAGATGATGACACAAACAGGGTATTCTACCCTTCTATGCTCCTGTGATGCATTGTATGCTTATTTATGAGCAAAACTTGGTTTTGCTCAGGTTGATTTGGTTTATACCACACTCCAGCTCCTAGATTGTTTGTTGGTGTAGAGGATTTCTTCGGTGTTGAGCTTATGCTTGCCCTGCTCCTCCTTGCAATCCTATGGTGCTTGATTCAGTACTGTGGTGGTTTTGGACAGGTTGAACAGCAGTGCTGTTCTTCCTGTTCTTGAGTTCATGGTTTCTGGTGGAGTTACCCAGTGAATTCTGTCGATGAACTGTTGGTTCTGACGGTGGGAAAGGTTTTATACCATCTTTGCTTTGCTCTCTTGGTCGACAGCTGAGCCTGGCACACTTGGGTGACTCACTAGTTGTGTGTGTGTGCTGTGCTCCATGCACACAGCCTTGTGAGCAGGCTGTGTGTGTGTATCCTGATGCTTTGCATCTGGCTTGGGACTTGGCTATGAGCTGATCAGCTCGGCAGCTTTGGTCATATCCTCTCTCTTTTCATTTAATTTCTAACCTGCCAAGTGGCTATGCCACTTGGCATAACTTGCTTTCTTTGTGTTTGTGTGCAGGGAAGACTAGAAGATGATCAAGATGAAGTGCAAGCTCATCTTGATCCAAGCTTTCATGAAGATCATTTTGTAGTTTAGGAAGTTTCATTAAGTTGTAATTTTTCTTTATTTTTCTCTCTTTTTCCATTATTCAATTCATGTAATGTGTTGTAATCTTTTATATTACAATTCTGAATATTGTAAAGACAATGTATTTTGTGTGATTATCAATAAAGCTCAAATTTTCCTTAATGAGCTTTATCTAAGTGTTGTATTATTTATATTCTTGATTACTTATAATTATTTATTGAATTATCTTAAGTTTGAATTATGGGATATCAATTTGATGTTTGAATTTGAAATTCAAATTCAAATTTGGTTTGAATTCAATCATGCAACTTAATTTTGAATTCAATCATGCAACTTAAGATTTTGATGCAATATCTCTTCTCTCTTCTCAAAACCCTAATTTAGTTAAGTAGGAACAAGTTTGTCGCACTCTCGAAACCCTAACCTTGTAAGATGTCGAGAGAGAAACCTGTCCCCCTTCGATGCAGTTTTGTTTTAAAAGCGTGAAATTTTCCCAGAATTTACGATGCAATGCACATCCCTTTCTAAAATCTACCCCTCGATCGTCTCTAAACCTGGGATATTACATAGGTACCTGTCGCAGTTGTCTATAATAGGTTGGAATGCTGAAGGTTGTAGTTTGGTGGCGGATAGGGGAAGGCCTAGATATGTCTGTGGGAAGGACGAGGTGTGGGTTCCCAGGGTGGTGGCAATGGCTGTCGCTAGGTCGATGTGGATATTCATAGGGACAAGAGTTGTTTTATCAAAATTGATGGAGAGTCCAGTGGCCATTGCGAAATTATGTAAGATTTTCTTTAGGTTTTGGGCAGCTGTTGGTGTGGCTCGGAGTATGATAAGGGTGTCGTCTGCATATTGTAAGACATTGAAGGGATGTCGTCAAGTAGAGGGTGCGCTAGAAGTCCGTCCCGGCAGGCAAAGACTATTAATTGTTGTAGGACGTCAGCAACCGTAATAAATAGGTATGGTGATAGAGGGTCGCCCTGGCGTAGTCCTTGTTTACAGTTAATCCAGTTGGCTGGCACTCCGTTGACTAGAACTGCTGTTTTGCCGGTGTGTAAGAGCTTTTTGATCCAGGAGCAGAATTTTGGTGGGAAGCCCCTATGTTCCATAATTTTGAGGAGCGAGTCCCAGTTTACTGAGTCGAAGGCCTTTCTGAAGTCTAGTTTGACGACTAGTGTGGGGGCATTTCTTTTGTGGCAGCAGTTTAGAATATCTGCTGCAAATACAAAATTTTCGGCGATGCATCTGCCTCGAATAAAGTCAGTTTGGTTAGGATTCACTAGGAGGGGAATTAGTTTTTGAAGCCTGTTAGTGAGGGTTTTGGCAATTGCTTTGACAGGGCAGTTTTGCAAAGATATTGGCCTAAAAGCATCTGGTGTTCGTGCATCCTCTTTTTTTGGGATAAGGACCATATAAGCTCTATTGAAGCCATCTAGGACGATTTGTCCGTTATGGAATTGGCGGAAGAGTTCCAGGATTTTTGGTTTGACGGTGTTCCAGAATTTGCGGTAGAAGCCTGGCCCAAAACCCAGAGCTAGCGGAGATGTTCATGTCAAAGAAGGCCGCAGTGATCTCATCAGAGGAGAAGGGGTCATCGAGGTGGCGGAGGTGGTGGTGAATGGGTTGGTATATGTCGTTGAGATGGAAATGCCAGGTTGTATTAGAGGCGGAGCCAAGTAATTGTGCATAGTAGGAGGTTAGGATGTCTGTTTTTTGTGAGTGGTTTGAGAACTCAGCCCCGTTTTGTTCAATTGTGGCAATCTTATTATTTCTGAGGCGGTTCGAGGCAGAGATATGGAAAAAATTTGTGTTTTCGTCTCCGTCGATTGCGAATTTTATTTTTGCTCGTGTCTTCCAATGGTCAACCCTTGAGCGAATAGCCCGGCGTAGGGATTTGATAACTACATGTCTGAGATTGAATTCCGGTTTGGAGAGGTGCATGTGTTCCTCGATTAAGTCTAGAAAGGAGATAACATATTTGCAATTAGCTTCGACCAGGTGGTAAGGCAGATTTTTTCGTCTCCATGTTTTTAGCGCGAACCTAGATTTTTTAAGTTTTGAGACAAGTTGACGGCCCACGTCGTTTTTTGGCTGCGGATCGGCCCAGATAGCGTGGACGATGTCGCGGCAGGCTTGGTGGGCGGCCTAAGAGTTTTCAAATCTAAAAAAGGCGGGACGGGGGACTGAGGTTGAGATCGAGGCGACAATTGGGACGTGATCCGATACAAATCGTGTAAGAGAGGAGATAGAGGAGTTTGGGAAGGTATTAGCCCATTCGAGATTAATGAAAGCTCTATCAATTTTTTGGAGCGTTGGGTCTTGCCTGTTGTTTGACCAAGTAAACGCTCTATCCAACAACGGTAGTTCGATTAGGGATAGTAGGTTAATGGTGTCATTGAAAATGTCTGCTCCGTTTTGTCTGAAGTTGCATTTGTTTTTGTCCGATGAGTATCTCATTAAGTTGAAGTCTCCGAGGATAATCCAAGGAGTGGGTGTTTTTGGTTGAATGGATCGTAGTTCATCCATGAATGCTTGTTTTAGGGAGTGGTCGGTGGGGGCATAGACATTTGTAACCCAAATTTCATTGGGAGATAGGTAGGTGCGGAGGCAGGTTGTGAGAGTGTACGCTCTCCGTTGGGTAGATTGCAGAGAGAAAAGGCGCGAGGAAAAAGCGTTAATCATGCCACCGCAAGTGCCATTAGATGGTAACAAAGCAAATTGGTCACATAGGTGGGGGAGGAACGATTTTGCTTTAATTTTGTCGCAGTCGTTCAGCTTAGTCTCTTGTAGGAGGGAGATGGATGGTTTTAGTTCACAAAGTTCAGCTAGAACGTCCTTGCATTTGTCCTGGTCATTTAGGCCACGTATATTCCAGGATGCTATTAGAAAGTGTAGGTTAATCATGATGGAACGCATTGTCACCGAGAAGTGCGATAAAAGGGAGGCATGGAAGGTATAGAAATAGTTCCAGCATTTTCATTATGTCAGCATATGTACTGATTACAGGGTTGATGCGGTGGGAGCACCTAGTGTGCGTACAGCGATTAAACGAAAAGGAAACAAGTGCAAGGGGCAGGCCACTATGAGGCGCCGCTGGAACGTAGCGCAGGACGACGGAGATCGGAGAAATGTTGTGGCTGGCAGCCGATCTCGACGCAAGGGAAGCGGAGGGCATCATGGCGAGGATGGGGGCACCTCGTCCTCCTTGCCGTCAGCCTTGGCGTCAGCTTCCGCGTCAGGCTGCGCGGCATCTCCGGCGGTGTTGTCCGCGATGGCAGCTGCTTCGTCAGCGTCGGCGCCGCACGCGAGGGAGACGGCCACAAGGGATGCGACGTCCTCACACGGCACGGCCGGGCGATCGGAGAGGCCGGACGCGTTGAGGGCACGGGCCAGGCTCTCAGTTGCGGAGGACAAGTCGAAGCTGGCCGCCTTGGCTTTGATGGCCTTGGAGACCATGTCGATGTAGTTGTCCTCCTCCTTGGCCGCCAGGCGATGGCTGCGGCGAAGCTTCATTGCGTTGTCGGAGCCACGCTTTGCCCGGACGCGGCGCTTGCGCGCCTCATTTTCGTGAAGCAGGGGAGATGGCGGCGCGCAGCCGGGTGGTGGGTGCGAGGAGGATGATCCGAACTCAAAGGAGGAGCCTGCGATGTCGCGGATGGAGGCGATCAGCTCGTGTGCGTCGGCGACGACGGCCGATGCAGCGGAGGACGCAGCGGAGTGCGCCAGCTCCGCCTGATCGTGGAGGCTGGCAAGGGTGGCTGCAGCGTTGATTGTTGGGGGCGAGGCGTCGGGGACGATCTGGTCGATGTCGTGGACTGATTCTTCGTCGATGTCATCCATGGTCTGGGTCCCCCGGTTTGCGACACAGAAAGGCGGGTGGCGTGGTGCGGTTGGCGATGGAGGCGGCGGGTCGGTGCCGCCGGTGTGCGGCTGGAACGGTGCGCCCAGCCCGACGACCCAGGTCTGGATGATGCGGAGGCGGACGGTGACGATGTCGTTGTTGGGAAGACGGATGATGAGCGCCAGCGGAATGGTGGCGGATGGTTCAATGTTGACGAAGCCCCGCATGGACGAGTGGTCTGAGCCCGTGAGACAGGCGTTGTCGACGCAGCATAGTTGGCCAACGTGGCCGAAGACGAAGGCGGCGCCGGCCTCGTGCCAGAGCTCAAGCGGGAAGTTGGAGGCCGCAAGCTCAACGAGGAGGCTGTAGGTGGTGGTGGAGCGATTTTCCGTGTCCTCCGGCCTGACGAAGTCGGTCCTCCGGCCTGACGAAGTCGATGTGGAAGCCGGCGAAGTGAATCGGAGAGTTGTTGACGAGCTCCTCGCGAGCGGCGGGCGTGGTCGCGTGGAGAAGACCATGAGTGCGGAGCCGTACGTGGAGGCAGCGAAGGTGAAGGAGACATTGGGGAAGCGCATTTCAACGGCGGTGCGATGAACTCGAAGGGGCCCAAGATTGGTGTCTCGATGACGGCGAAGGCAACGGTTGAAGTGTCTTGAACGAGGCCGAGCGGGATGTGGACGTCGAGGTCGGGGCCGTGCAGACGCGCGGCGGCCGCAGCGGACGTTTCCGCCTCTGGCCTGGCGACGGGGATGCCGCGAGCCGCATCAGCGTCGAGGGAGAAGGCCTGGGAGGCGGATCGTGCGGCCCGCGCAGCAGCCGCGGAGGACGACTCGGCGTCGGGCCGCGAGGTGGTGCGCGGCGCAGGGTCGTCGATCAGAGTGAGGTCGATGGAGCGTATGCCGGGCGGGATGAGGAAGTGCGTGGCCCCCGCCCAAGTGTCATTGTTTGAGGCTTCGGCGCGCTGCGAGGTGGGCGCGGAGTCGTCGGAGGAGGAGATGATGATCGGGTCGTTGCGAGACGCGGCGTGGCGCGTGGTGGTTATGTTGAGAGGACGAGCTGGGAGGGTGATGGGTGAGTCGAGGAGGATGATGTCTACGGGAGCTTCTATTCTTGTAGACAGTGTTGGGCCTCCAAGAGCAGAGGTTTGTAGAACAGCAGCAAGTTTCCCTTAAGTGGATCACCCAAGGTTTATCGATCTCAGGGAGGAAGAGGTCAAAGATATCCCTCTCAAGCAACCCTGCAACCACAAAGCAAGAAGTCTCTTGTGTCCCCAACACACCTAATAGGTGCACTAGTTCGGCGAAGAGATAGTGAAATACAGGTGGTATGAATAAGTATGAGCAGTAGTAACGGCGCCAGAAAAGTGCTTGCTGGCGTGTAGTTGATGGTGGTAATATTGCAGGCAGTAGAAACGCAGTAAAACAGTAAACAAGCAGCGATAGCAGTATTTGCGAACAAGGCCTAGGGATTATACTTTCACTAGTGGACACTCTCAACATTGATCACATAACAGAATAAATAGATAGATGCTAGACTCTACACTCTCTTGTTGGATGATGAACACCGCTAACTGTGTAGGATTACACGAACCCTCAATACCGGAGTTAACAAGCTCCACAATATTCGATGTTCATATTTAAATAACCTTAGAGTGCACGACAGATCAACACAACCAAACCAAGTACTAACATAGCATGCACACTGTCACCTTCACGCTACGAAAGGAGGAATAGATAACATCAATACTATCATAGAAATAGTAAACTTCATAATCTACAAGAGATCACAATCATAGCCTACGCCAAGTACTACACGATGCACACACTGTCACCATTACACCGTGCAGGAGGAATAAACTACTTTAATAACATCACTAGAGTAGCACACAGATAAATTGTGATACAAAACACATTGCAATCATAATGAGATATAAATAAGCACTTCACTATGCCATTCATAACAGTGAATAAGTATTCTGTGAAATATAGCCTAAGAGACCCACACGGTGTACACACTGTCACCTTTACACACGTGGGATAAGGAGTCTCTGGAGATCACATAAGTAAAATCCACTTGACTAGCATAATGACATCTAGATTACAAGCATCATCATATGAATCTCAATCATGTAAGGCAGCTCATGAGATTATTGTATTGAAGTACATAGGAGAGAGATTAACCACATAGCTACCGGTACAGCCCCGAGCCTCGATGGAGAACTACTCCCTCCTCATGGGAGACAGCATCGCTGATGAAGATGGCGGTGGTGTTGATGGAGGAGCCTTCCGGGGGCACTTCCCCATCCCAGCGGCGTGCCGGAACAGAGACTCCTGTCCCCCAGATCTTGGCTTCGCGATGGCGGCGGCTCTGGATGGTTTCTCGTAACGTGGCTTTTTTCGTCTCGAGGTTTTAGGTCGAGGGGGCTTAAATAGGCGAAGATGCGGCGTCAGAGGGTCGAAGAGGCGGTGAGATGATAGGGCGGCGCGGCTAGGGCCTGGGCCGCGCCGGCCTACCTCCTGGGCCCACCAGGGCTCCCCTCTGGCGACTCTCGGGTGCTCTGGAAGCTTCGTGGAAAAATAGGATGCTGGGCGTTGATTTCGTCCGATTCCGAGAATATTTCCTTACTAGGATTTCTGAAACCAAAAACAGCAGAAAACAGCAACTGGCCCTTCGGCATCTCGTCAATAGGTTAGTTCCAGAAAATGCACGAATATGACATAAAGTGTGCATAAAACATGTAGATATCATCAATAATGTGGCATGGAACATAAGAAATTATCGATACGTCGGAGACGTATCAGCATCCCCAAGCTTAGTTTCTGCTCGTCCCGAGCGGTGTAAACGATAACAAAGATAATTTCTGGAGTGACATGCCATCATAACCTTGATCATACTATTGTAAGCATATGTAATGAATGCAGCGATCAAAACAATGTAAATGACATGAGTAAACAACTGAATCATATAGCAAGGACTTTTCATGAATAGTACTTCAAGACAAGCATCAATAAGTCTTGCATAAGAGTTAACTCATAAAGCAATAATTCAAAGTAGAGGTATTGAAGCAACATAAAGGAAGATTAAGTTTCAGCAGTTGCTTTCAACTTATAACATGTATATCTCATGGATAGTTGTCAATGCAAAGTAATATAACAAGTGCAATATGCAAGTATGTAGGTATCAATGCACAGTTCACACAAGTTTTTGCTTCTTGAGATGGAGAGAAATAGGTGAACTGACTCAACAATGAAAGTAAAAGAAAGGTCCTTCAAAGAGGGAAGCATTGATTGCTATATTTGTGCTAGAGCTTTGATTTTGAAAACATAAAGAGAGCATAAAAGTAAAATTTTGAGAGGTGTTTGTTGTTGTCAACGAATGGTAGTGGGCACTCTAACCCCCTTGCCAGACAAACCTTCAAAGAGCGGCTCCCATTTTATTTTTATTTTTGTGTGGCACTCCTTCCAACCTTTCTTTCACAAACCATGGCTAACCGAATCCTTCGGGTGCCTGCCAACAATCTCATACCATGAAGGAGTGCCTTTTTATTTTAGTTTTATTTAGATGACACTCCTCCCCACCTTTGCTTTCTCAAGCCATGGCTAACCGAATCCTTCGGGTGCCGTCCAACAATCATATACCATGGAGGAGTGTCTATTTTTGTTAATTAATTTGGGACTCGGGAATCCCATTGCCAGCTCTTTTTGCAAAATTATTGGATAAGCGGATGAAGCCACTAGTCCATTGGTGAAAGTTGCCCAACAAGATTGAAAGATAAACACCACATACTTCCTCATGAGCTATAAAACATTGACACAAATCAGAGGTGATAAATTTTGAATTGTTTAAAGGTAGCACTCAAGCAATTTACTTTGGAATGGCGGAGAAATACCATGTAGTAGGTAGGTATGGTGGACACAAATGGCATAGTGGTTGGCTCAAGGATTTTGGATGCATGAGAAGTATTCCCTCTCGATACAAGGTTTAGGCTAGCAAGGTTATTTGAAACAAACACAAGGATGAACCGGTGCAGCAAAACTCACATAAAAGACATATTGTAAACATTATAAGACTCTACACCGTCTTCCTTGTTGTTCAAACTCAATACTAGAAATTATATAGACCTTAGAGAGACCAATTATGCAAACCAAATTTTAGCAAGCTCTATGTATTTCTTCATTAATAGGTGCAAAGTATATGATGCAAGAGCTTAAACATGAGCACAACAATTGCCAAGTATCACATTATCCAAGACATTTTACCAATTACTACATGTATCATTTTCCGATTCCAACCATATAACAATTTAACGAAGCAGTTTCAACCTTCGCCATGAAAATTAAAAGCTAAGAACACATGTGTTCATACGAACCAGCGGAGCGTGTCTCTCTCCCACACAAGCATTTATTCAAACAAAAACAAAAACAAAAGCACACAGACGCTCCAAGGAAAGTACATAAGATGTGATTGAATAAAAATATAGTTTCAAGAGAAGGAACCTGATAATTTGTTGATGAAGAAGGGGATGCCTTGGGCATCCCCAAGCTTAGATGCTTGAGTCTTCTTAATTATGCAGGGATGAACCACCGGGGAATCCCCAAGCTTAGAGCTTTCACTCTTCTTGATCACATTATATCATCCTCCTCTCTTGACCCTTGAAAACTTCCTCCACACCAAACTCGAAACAAACTCATTAGAGGGTTAGTGCATAATCAAAAACTCACATGTTCAGAGGTGACACAATCATTCTTAACACTTCTGGACATTGCTCAAAACTACTGAAAGTCAATGGAATAAAGAAATCCATCCAACATAGCAAAAGAGGCAATGCGAAATAAAAGGCGGAATCTGTCAAAACAGAACAGTTCGTAAAGAAGAATTTTACTGAGGCACCAGACTTGCTCAAATGAAAATGCTCAAATTGAATGAAAGTTGCGTACATATCTGAGGATCACTCACGTAAATTGGCATAATTTTCTGAGTTACCTACAGAGAATTTTGCCCAGATTCGTGACAGCAAAGAAATCTGTTTTTGCGCTGTAATCCAAATCTAGTATGAACCTTACTATCAACGACTTTACTTGGCACAACAATGCAAAATAATAAGATAAGGAGAGGTTGCTACAGTAGTAAACAACTTCCAAGACTCAAATATAAAACAAAATTACTGTAGCAAAATAAACACATGGGTTATCGCCCAAGAAGTTCTTTCTTTATAGCCATTAAGATGGGCTCAGCAGTTTTAATGATGCACTCGCAAGAAATAGTATTTGAAGCAAAATAGAGCATCAAGAAGCAAATTCAAAACACATTTAAGTCTAACATGCTTCCTATGAAAAGGAATCTTGTAAATAAATAAATTCAAGAAGCATAATGCAACAAGCATAGAAAGATAAAACAAGTGCAGCTTCAAGATTTTCAGCAAAAAGAGAGGTGTTTTAGTAACATGAAAATTTCTACACCCATATTTTCCTCTCTCATAATAACTTTCAGTAGTATCATGAGCAAACTCAACAATATAACTATCACATAAAGCATTCTTATCATGAGTCTCATGCATAAAATTATTACTCTCCACATAAGCATAATCAATTTTATTAGTAATAGTGGGAGCAAGTTCAACAAAGTAGCTATCATCAAATATAGGAGGCATATTGTAATCATAATCAAATTTATCCTCCATAACAGGCGGCAACAAAAGACTACTATCATTATAATCATCATAAATGGGAGGCAAAGTATCATCAAAGTAAATTTCCTCCTCAATGCTTGGGGGACTAAAAAGATCATGCTCATCAAAACCAGCTTCCCCAAGCTTAGAATTTTCCACATCATTAGCAACAATAGTGTTCAAAGCGTTCATACTAATATGTTCCATGGGTTTTTTAATTTTCGGATCAAACCATCCATGTCTTAATTCAAGATAAAGTTCATAAAGATCTCTCATATTTTTGTTGTTTTCCATTATGCCTAACTAGTGTAAACAAGAAACAAAAAGATGCAATTGCAGGATCTAAAGGAAATAGCTTCGAGCACAAACACAATGGCGCCAGAAAAGTACTGTTACCTGGAACCGGAGTATGAGTGCCTTTTACCTTTCCTCCCAGGCAACGGCGCCAGAAAAGTGCTTGGCGTGTAGTTGACGAGGGAGGAAATGGTGTAGCTTTCCTTCGTTCCCCGGCAACGGCAGAAAAGTACTTGATGTCTACGGGAGCTTCTATTCTTGTAGACAGTGTTGGGCCTCCAAGAGCAGAGGTTTGTAGAACAGCAGCAAGTTTCCCTTAAGTGGATCACCCAAGGTTTATCGATCTCAGGGAGGAAGAGGTCAAATATATCCCTCTCAAGCAACCCTGCAACCACAAAGCAAGAAGTCTCTTGTGTCCCCAACACACCTAATAGGTGCACTAGTTCGGCGAAGAGATAGTGAAATACAGGTGGTATGAATAAGTATGAGCAGTAGTAACGGCGCCAGAAAAGTGCTTGCTGGCGTGTAGTTGATGGTGGTAATATTGCGAGCAGTAGAAACGCAGTAAAACAGTAAACAAGCAGCGATAGTAGTATTTGCGAACAAGGCCTAGGGATTATACTTTCACTAGTGGACACTCTCAACATTGATCACATAACAGAATAAATAGATAGATGCTAGACTCTACACTCTCTTGTTGGATGATGAACACCACTAACTGTGTAGGATTACACGAACCCTCAATGCCGGAGTTAACAAGCTCCACAATATTCGATGTTCATATTTAATTAACCTTAGAGTGCACGACAGATCAACACAACCAAACCAAGTACTAACATAGCATGCACACTGTCACCTTCACGCTACGAAAGGAGGAATAGATCACATCAATACTATCATAGCAATAGTTAACTTCATAATCTACAAGAGATCACAATCATAGCCTACGCCAAGTACTACACGATGCACACACTGTCACCATTACACCGTGCGGGAGGAATAAACTACTTTAATAACATCACTAGAGTAGCACACAGATAAATTGTGATACAAAACACATTGCAATCATAAAGAGATATAAATAAGCACTTCACTATGCCATTCATAACAGTGAATAAGTATTCTGTGAAATATAGCCTAAGAGACCCACAAGGTGCACACACTGTCACCTTTACACACGTGGGCCAAGGAGTCTCTGGAGATCACATAAGTAAAATCCACTTGACTAGCATAATGACATCTAGATTACAAGCATCATCATATGAATCTCAATCATGTAAGGAAGCTCATGAGATTATTGTATTGAAGTACATAGGAGAGAGATTAACCACATAGCTACCGGTACAGCCCCGAGCCTCGATGGAGAACTACTCCCTCCTCATGGGAGACAGCAGCGCTGATGAAGATGGCGGTGGTGTTGATGGAGGAGCCTTCCGGGGGCACTTCCCTGTCCCGGCGGCGTGCCGGAACAGAGACTCCTGTCCCCCAGATCTTGGCTTCGCGATGGCGGCGGCTCTGGATGGTTTCTCGTACCGTGGCTTTTTTCGTTCTCGAGGTTTTAGGTCGAGGGGGCTTAAATAGGCGAAGAGGCGGCGTCAGAGGGTCGAAGAGGCGGTGAGATGATAGGGCGGCGCGGCCAGGGCCTGGGCCGCGCCGGCCTACCTCCTGGGCCCACCGGGGCTCCTCCGGCGACTCTCGGGTGTTCGGAAGCTTCGTGGAAAAATAGGATGCTTGGGCGTTGATTTCGTCCGATTCCGAGAATATTTCCTTACTAGGATTTCCGAAACCAAAAACGACGAAAACAGAGAACTGGCCCTTCGGCATCTCGTCAATTGGTTAGTTCCAGAAAATGCACGAATATGACATAAAGTGTGCATAAAACATGTAGATATCATCAATAATGTGGCATGGAACATAAGAAATTATCGATACGTCGGAGACGTATCAGAGGACGCGGTGGGTGCCAAACCAGATCTCATTGGCCGGTGGTAGCGTGGGTGTCTGTTGGTCGGAGAGGTTGTTTTGGTTAGGGTTGGGTGTGGGTGGCGGGCTGTAGTTTTCGTCGTTGTGTTCCGCCATGGCTGGGGGTGGAGGATGGTTGGCGAAGGGCGGTAGTGTGAGGGCTGTGGGGAGGGTGGAGTTGCAGAATGGTGCTCGATGGCCGGAGACACTACAGCGCGCACAGCGCACCGGGTCACGGCAGTGCTCAACGAAGTGATCGGTTGCAAGGCAGCGGAAACAGCGCGGCATTCACGATGGTGTGAGTTTGGGGTAGGAAGTGTGGCGTTTTATAGGGTCGTGCGAGGTGGTAGAGTTAGGGTTTGCGGCAGCCGGATTGCCTCTTGGAGGAGATAGGAGGGCGTCTCTGAAGGAGGCCATGGGCGGTTGGTCAGGCGCCATGAATTTGACAAGATGTTGTGAAGGCGGCAAGCGCAGAGGATTGCGTTGGGGGAGGAGAGGGTACTCGAGTGCGTCTAGAGGCTGCATGCATGCAAAGCCCCGCCCTGCGTGTAGCTGGTCCATGTGAACCAGTGGAGGCTGTTCGCCGTTCTTGTTTGGTGTACGGTGGGCCGGTTGTACGGTGTCGAGAGCGTTGTGTGTGTCCCGTTTTGATGAGCCGACCGCGTAGGAGTTGTTCTGGAACGGTGGTGAAGAAGAGAGGGAAACAGCTGTTTTGATTGATGAAAAGTTGGGCGGTTTAGCAGAAGGTGTTGGTCTGTGATAAATTTCCATGGTAAGTTGATGTGACGTGATGGTTATCGTGGAGTCCAGCACAGAGGTCTTTGAATTTTTACTGCCTAAGTTTGGGTCGCGGGTGGTGAATTGTGGTCGTTGGGCTGTGTAGGTTTTGACAGTGTCTACAGAGGGTGTCGTGGAGGGCTTACGGCCCAGTATTCCGGAGCAGAGGGTGGGCTTGTGCGTGAGCGGGAAAAGGTTTGTTTTTTCATTTGAATTTGAATTTTTGAAATGTTGGGCGTGGGTTCTATCAGGGAAGCAGAATAGTTGGGCTCCGTTCATAGATATCGGAGTTCGCCGAATGATCTCGTTTCTGACACTGGCTGAAGCAGCATATGATGAGAAGAGAATACCGTCGATGTGTCGGACTCGAAATGTTTCCGAATCAGCGAAGAAAAAGTCTAGCGCATTTTTGATTAAAAGCACAGAAGGTTTGACTTCATTTGAAATAAAGCAAATCCAAAAAGATGCAGAAATTGTTTTGGATGGGCAGTGGAAGAGAGGGTGTGTGACATCGGTATGATAATTTTGCAGAATGAGAGATCTGAAACTAGAGCCAGGGCGGTGTAAACTAACCTTGTCAGGTCGCAAGCAGTTGCCTTCCTCGTCGTCTGCGGCGGGTGATGCTTTGAGGATAATGCGGCCGTGGCAGGTTGCTTGCGCATCGGACGCTGGCGGCAGATGGTCTGCGTCGGTGCAGTAGTGTGTCGGCGCCGGGTACCCGTCGAGGAGGGTAGCTGTTGTCGATGAGGGCGCGTGTAGAATGTGGTCGAAGATGAGTGTGAAGCGCTTGGCTCTGATGGGTTCTTGGGCGAGGATGAGATTCATGGTGGCTATGGATGGGACGAAGAATCTGTAGCAGTATGATGTGATTTGTTGTACTCGGTACATGTTGGCTGAGCCGCCCAGACAAGCTTGCAGGAGGACGGCGATGAGGAGCTCGTCGAACTCGATGTCCGTGAGGTGAACGGAGGCTGTAAGGGGGAAGGCCTGAGCTTGAGCGAGGATAGGCGATGTAAGGAGGCCAGCATGTTGCCATGCATCCTCAGTGAACTGCAACCCCATGGCATTGCCAACACCGAGGAAAGCACGGATGGCGTCTTGGGCTGGTGCAAGGTCGTCAATGGAGTAGCCGTGTAGAGGTGGGAGAGGTTGGGGTGTGTTATCACCAGAATTTGACCGAGTCAGAGGTGGGCCGCGATCAAGATGGATTTGAAGAATATACATAGAAGAAATACGTGAATCGGCCTATTATGCAAAGTTTGGGCTAGTTGGCCCGTGTATCTATAATATAGTACGATACGTGTCGGTTAGTTAGAGTTTGTCTCGTGCACGGTTGGGATTATTCCCACGTTAGAAAGTCTACGGACTATAAATATGTATCTAGGGTTTATGAAATAAACAACAATCATCGTTCACCACAAATCAATCTAGGCGCATCGTCAACTCCTTCGTCTCGAGGGTTTCTTCCGGGTAAGCATCATGCTGCCTAGATCGCATCTTGCGATCTAGGCAGTACAAGTTTATCCGTCATTCATGCGTTGCTCGTACTGAAGCCTTTTTGATGGCGAGCAACGTAGTTATCTTAGATGTGTTAGGGTTAGCATTGTTCTTCGTATCATATGCTATCGTAGTGCAACCCTTAGACATCTAGCCGCCCTTACACCTATCTTAGGTGTAGGGGCGGCACCCGCTTGATCATTATTTAGTAGATCCGATCCGTTATGATTGCTCCTTGTTCTTCAAGGATTAGTTTAATATCTGCATAGTTAGGCCTTACAAAGGGTTGGAGGATCCAGCGACGTGTAGGGTGTAGTTTGCTAGCCCTAGACAGGATGTTCCGAGGATCAACCTCGTGTTGGTTTTTAGGCCTTGTCTAGGATCGGCTTACGATCACCGTGCGCGGCCGCGAGGCCCAATCGTGAGTAGGATGATCCGATTATGCGGTGAAAACCCCAAATCGTCGTAGATCGTTTTAGCTTTATCTTGATCAAGCGGGACCACCATATATTCGTGCACCTCGTACGAATCATGGGTGGATCGGCTCCTTGAGCCGATTCACAGGATAACCTGAGAGCCGATCGAGGCTCGTATTTAATGTTTACGTGTATGCCATGCAGGAAACTAAGCGAGGCATCTCCATCACCTTTCTGACCAGGTATAGGTCAGGTGGCACGCCCTTGCACCAGCATCGGACGTGCGTGCCGGAGTCTTTGCGGGCCGTCGCTCGGAGGGACCAGGGCCAGCCGCAGCCCTAAGTTGTTCCCGGCTCTACTGTGTTGCCCGTCGCTGCTCGCCGGTGGGTTTCTGACCGCAACACATTCTAGCACGCCCGGTGGGACAATCTTCGACATCAACCACATCGCCATCTACAGCTGAGATCGCGGACGGCACTCCAGTCACGTACGAGGATCTGACCGACGAGCTCAAGAAGAAGTATGACGAGGTCAAAGCTATCCTCGAAGCCGACCTCATCGGCTCTTTTCACAGGACCCGTTCACATGGCATCAGGTGGAAAGGGTTCTCGCCTGATGGTGCGCTCGATGGCATAGACCTGTCCGCCCCGTCAGAAGAACGCACCAGGTCCCTGCGTCAGGAGATTAACTACCTGGTGGCTCACTCACTGCACCGCCACTCTGAGAACCTGGTGAACACTTTGGAGCGTGTCGCTCTTCGGGTGATCCAGGAGATCATGAGGCACCGTACTCTCCGTCGGGACCAGCTCTCGGGACACACCAAGGAGAGATGCCACTCCGAGTCCCGTCCACCGCTGCCATTTGCGTTGGCAGCACCGAAGTGCCGAATTCATCGGCATTCGTCGTCTACAAGATCGGTGGTGACCCTAGTGACTGCCGGCTCTTGCATGAGGCGCCTAAGGAGATCCCTCACGGGTACATGTGCACATACGTGCCAGACTGCGGTAACTGGGCGCTCACAAACCAGGCCGCAACAGCAGGGACTTCTGGGAAAGCAGGAGGAACTTCAGCGACAGATCTTGAGAAGCAGACGTGGCTAGCTAAGTACGTCACTCCAACAAACCTCCAGAGCGCAGCTCCTGCAGTTGGCTCAGAGCTGGAAAAGCAAGCATGGCTGGCTAAGTATGCCACTCCGGCGAATCTTCAGAGTTCGACTCCTGCAGCCAGCACCGCGGATCAAATCAGTACGATCCTGAGAGACCAGTTCGGCATGGTGCCGAAAAGGAGGACAGTCGGCTATTCCAAGCCGTACCCCGACGAGTACGAGTTGGTCCCGCTGCCACCCAAATATCGGCTCCCTGATTTCTCCAAATTCAATGGATCAGATGGTTCCAGCTCCATCGAGCATGTGAGCCGATATTTGGCACAGCTAGGAACGGCCTCAGCATCGGATCCACTATGCGTGAGGTTCTTCGCACAGTCCCTCACGGGATCGGCTTTCGGGTGGTATACTTCGTTGCCACCGGACTCGATCCGGACTTGGAAGCAGTTGGAGGAACAGTTCCACATGCAGTTTCACTCAGAAGCTTCCGAGGCCGGCATTGCCGATCTAGCTCAAATACGTCAGAAGCGTGGAGAAACCGTGGCAGAGTACGTCCAGCGCTTCAGAAATCTAAGGAACCGATGTTATTCGGCTCGTGTGACTGAAAAAGAAGCGATCGAGTTGGCGGTGGTGGGCCTTGCATCACCAATCAAGGACATGGCCTCCCAAGCGGACTACCCTTCACCGGCGCACATGGTTCGAAACTGTCGGCATATGAACAGCGCCACCCGGACTTGTACCGGGACAAATTCAAGCGTGCGGTAGTCCTGGTCGAGGCGGATGAAGACGAAGGTTCTGCGGGAGATCAAGAGGTAGCGATGGCTGAATGGACTCGGGGGCAACCCCCGTGTCCCGCAAATGGGTTAAGCCACCAGGTCCGCCCGGAGGGTTTGATTTTGACGTGACTAAAACTGAGCAAATCTTCGACCTCTTACTCAAGGAGAAGCAGTTGAAGATACCCGAAGGCCTCAAAATCCCCACGGTACAGGAGTTGAACGGAAAGCCATACTGCAAATGGCATAACTCGCTCTCCCATGCCACTAACGACTGCAGGGTGTGGCGTCAGCAGATCCAAATGGCGATAGGACAAGGACGTCTGATTTTTAACCAGTACGCCATGAAAGTCGACACCCACCCCTTCCCCGCCGTTAACATGGTGGAGTGCACTTACCCTGAAGGTTGCCAGCCAGGATCCTCGTTCAGCATCAACATGGTAGGACCTGGACACCACGCTGGCAAGGACGGAGACGAGGGCAGCTGCTCTCGTAGCAAGGACACAGAGGAGGCCGCTCCACGTGATCGGCTCCGCCACGATGGCAAGCGCTACATCACAGAGGGAGAAGTAAGGAATGTGAGATATCAGCGACCCCTCTCTGATCACCTCCTCAATAAGTATGTGAGTCAATACAGCCAACGCCGACGATCCAGCGACGATGATGATAGGGACCGTCTGGCTAGGGACGCCAGGAGACATCGTCGGCATGATCGCGATGAGGAGAAGTACAAGCGCCGTGCCAAGGAGGAGTCAAGGAAGCAAGACAACGAAGATAGGCACTGGGACTGCCCCTTCTTCAGACACTGCTGGGATTCAGGAATGAGCCGATTGCCTACAATCGGCAACTGCCCAGAATGTAACCAGAAGAAGAAGGAGGCAGCTAACGTGTCCGTGTTCCAACGCTTAGGGCCTCTCCCACCTCGAAGCAAACGCGCTGAGTCCCCTCGGGTGGAAGATCTCGAGGATTTGGAAGACGAGGAAGAAGAAGAAGAAGACAGGTACCACCGGCCAAGGTGGTGCCCTGATGGATTCAGCCGTTCCCAAAAGCATAGGGTTCAGCGGCTGCGTGGCTTGGAAGAAGCCGAAAGGTTATACCTGCACACGCTAAGGAAGGCGCGGCCTGATCTGGCCGCGAAAATTCAGCGAACCCTGGATGAAGAGGGTCGACCACAAAAAATGGTGTGGCGCCCCAAGCAAAGGAAAGCCGATGATGAGACATCGGCTGGCACAAACATGGTGTTCATCCTTCCTACGGAGTTCAGTGCTCCAGGATTAGACGAGGCACCTGTGGCACAACTTGACTGCGGCCCACGGCTAGTTATCTTTGAGAAGCCACGAGAAAGAAGCTACAGACATCTGAAGGCCCTGTACTTGCGAGGTTATATCGATGGGAGGCCTGTCAACAAGATGCTGGTAGACACCGGAGCGGCAGTCAACATTATGCCATACTCTATGCTACGTCGGTTGGGACGCTCTAGCTCGGATCTGATCAAGACCAACGTGACATTGAGCGATTTCAACGGCCAAGCGTCTGACGCACAAGGTGTTCTGAATGTGGATGTGACCGTAGGAAGGAAAACCATCCCTATGACGTTCTTCATCGTCGATAGCAAGAGCACCTATGCTGTTCTGCTAGGGAGAGATTGGATCCACGCCAACTGTTGCATTCCCTCCATGATGCACCAATGCGTAATACAGTGGGATGGAGATGAGGTAGAGGTCGTCCAGGTCGATGACTCAGCCGAAATTTCAACGGCTGACATGAATGTTTGGGAAACAGCAGGCCAAGAACCACTCTCAGGCATCAATTTGGACGACTGCGAACGCATCATCCTGACGAAGAACGGAGTTAGGCTGGTCCTATCCACCGGCCTGACCGTGTAGCAAGAACAAACAGATGAGCAAACGTGGCAAGGCCGATCCTTGGGATCGGCCCCAAAGATCTATGAAGGAACATTACAAAACCTTCATTGAGCGCTTCGATTAATATGGAGGCCGATTCCAGCAATCGGCCAAAATTATCCTCACCACATGTTCTACTGGTGTTCAACATCGATCTACTGGGCAGTGGTTTTACGTCGGCTGATGAGTTAGGAAGAATCAACATTGGTCCTACCGGAGCCGACGTGCAAATACATGTGCCTTGGTTAACTACAGAGCCGATATCTGCAGTTCTCTGACAGATTCGGCTCGGGGGGCACCTAATCAGATGAACATGTGCAGATGAACATGTGTGCAGCGAAATATTGGGGGCCGATAGAAAAAATCGGCCAGTAAAAAAAATTCTCATGGTTGGGTTACAGCCGATGCAAGGACATCGACTTTAGAACTAAGAAACAAAGCCGATGCACAGCCATCGACTCTAGTACATTTACACAAGAGCTACTTGCGGCTTGTTCAAGACACGGATCGTCACCAGGTCCAGTTCAGCTGAGAGGCCTTCTGCGTCCTCGAGGGAGTGAACAGTGAGAGCCTCCTCAGCTACAATGAGCCGATTGCAGCAGGACTGTCAGGAGTCAGTTTGGCGTACAAGGCGGCAGGCAATCGATGGGGTCAAGAGCGGCTGAATCGGCAGGGTGGCTGTCTTAGAATTACCTGAGTTCAAAGCTTTTTGTCTGATCTGTGCATCCTCGCCCGTATTCTTGCCTTGGCTGAGGCTCGGGGGGCAGCTAGCCCGGTAGATGCTCTGTTTTAGAAGCCGATTGAGGCGTCATCGGCTGGTCCTTCATTGCAACCTTCTTCAAAAAGTGGTGAGTTCTTACAGAAGAAGATCATTGGGCCTGGTGGGAAGAATTTAAAGGCTCTTTTGAAGATTCCTCATTATCCACCAGATCTCAAGGTCATCAGTTGAAGAATTGAAGGATGGATTGTAAAGAACCGATGCGTTGCTATCGGCTCGTTAAGCATTGGCTAAGGGGACAAATCGGCAAAATCAGTATGAGGGGAAATCGGCTAAATTAAGCTCAAGGGAAATCGGCAAAATCAGATTGGGAGAAGTTCTTCATTGATAAGCAAGATTTTTTACATAAAGAGCTGATTACTCTCAAAAGGAAGTACTAGGGGATACATTGCCCCATCTACTACTACTGATCCTATGCTAAAGGTCCTATCTACGGGCCGTCGCTGCCCTCGTCGTCGCCGTCATCGCCGCTGTCGGCGCTACTCCCGGTGGGCTCGTCGTCGCTGCTCCAGCGGCCGCCGACCGGGCCCTCATTGTCCTCATCCTCCTCGTCAGCGTCGTCGTCGTCGCTGTCGAAGTCGCTGAGGTTCCCCGGCCAGGGGCAGAACCGTTTGGCCGGCGGCTCGTCGGAGGAGGTGTCGTCCTCCTCCTCTTCCTCCTCCTTCTCCTCCTCCTCCTCCTCGGGAGAGGTGAAGTCGTCGCAGGAGAAGCGATCGTCATCGCTCTCCTCCTCCGTTTCCCCGTCCGCGAGGAAGCGGAGGTCACTTTCCCCGTCGGTCAAGGACTTGTCGTCCTCTGACCAGACGGAGAAATCATGGCTGGATTCCTCCCCGGCCTCGATGGCACGGCGGGTGTTGGCCGCATGGACCTCCGCCAGGTTCGGCTCCGGCGTCGGCTCGCGGGAAGGGGAGGACTGGGTGGAAAGATCCGATGGAGCAGAGGAGGAAGAAGACATGGTGGCGCAGGAGGGCTTTTTGGAGTTGCTAATGCGAAGGGGATGCGGAAGTAAACTGTTTGGAGCGGTTAAATAAAAGGAGATATAGTGGAAATTCAATGCCACAGCAGTTTCCGAGGAAGTGGTGCCTAAAAAAAGAAAAACTGCCAGGTCACGCGGGGAAGTTGAGAAGGCAAGGCATCATGATGAAGGATACTGCGACGGTTCTGCCACGACATGACCCGACGAAGAAAAGCAGAGTGATTTTGGAATTATCAATTCCAAAACCAGGGGGGCATGTGTTATCACCAGAATTTGACCGAGTCAGAGGTGGGCCGCGATCAAGATGGATTTGAAGAATATACATAGAAGAAATACGTGAATCGGCCTATTATGCAAAGTTTGGGCTAGTTGGCCCGTGTATCTGTAATATAGTAGGATACATGTCGGTTAGTTAGAGTTTGTCTCGTGCACGGTTGGGATTATTCCCACGTTAGAAAGTCTACGGACTTTAAATATGTATCTAGGGTTTATGAAATAAACAACAATCATCGTTCACCACAAATCAATCTAGGCGCATCGCCAACTCCTTCGTCTCGAGGGTTTCTTCCGGGTAAGCATCATGCTGCCTAGATCGCATCTTGCGATCTAGGCAGTACAAGTTTATTCGTCATTCATGCGTTGCTCGTACTGAAGCCTTTTTTATGGCGAGCAACGTAGTTATCTTAGATGTGTTAGGGTTAGCATTGTTCTTCGTATCATATGCTATCGTAGTACAACCCTTAGACATCTAGCCGCCCTTACACCTATCTTAGGTGTAGGGGCGGCACCCCGCTTGATCATTATTTAGTAGATCCGATCCGTTATGATTGCTCCTTGTTCTTCAAGGATTAGTTTAATATCTGCATAGTTAGGCCTTACAAAGGGTTGGAGGATCCAGCGACGTGTAGGGTGTAGTTTGCTAGCCCTAGACAGGGATGTTCCGAGGATCAACCTCGTGTTGGTTTTTAGGCCTTGTCTAGGATCGGCTTACGATCACCGTGCGCGGCCGCGAGGCCCAATCGTGAGTAGGATGATCCGATTATGCGGTGAAAACCCCAAATCGTCGTAGATCGTTTTAGCTTTATCTTGATCAAGCAGGACCACCATATATTCGTGCACCTCGTACGAATCATGGGTGGATCGGCTCCTTGAGCCGATTCACGGGATAACTCGAGAGCCGATCGAGGCTCGTATTTAATGTTTACGTGTATGCCATGCAGGAAACTAAGCGAGGCATCTCCATCACCTTTCGACCGGGTATAGGTCGGGTGGCACGCCCTTGCACCAGCATCGGACGTGCGTGCCGGAGTCTTTGCGGGCCGTCGCTCGGAGGGACCAGGGCCAGCCGCAGCCCTAAGTTGTTCCCGGCTCTACTGTGTTGCCCGTCGCTGCTCGCCGGTGGGTTTCTGACCGCAACAGGGTGCTGGGTGTGGGGGATTTTGGCCGGAGATTGGGTGGGGATAGCGCAGGGGCGCCGGAGGCGGTGGTGGTGGCTTGGGAGAGCCGAAGGGAGGAGGAGGAGGAGCCATCTCCAAGAGGAATCGATGCAGATATTGTCATTTTTTTCTTTTTTACGTCCGATTTGTGTTGCCCCCCGTTGAGATACCCTAACTGACTGGCCGTCGGCCATGGACCATTGTACAGGGTCTTCGGGGACGTTTTTTGGCATGAGGTTTCTGCTTTGGAAGGGAAAAATTCACAATAACCGCCACCAACATACACTAATCGAGTATGCCATACCTTGTTTATGCTCTTTTCAACGGTTGTCCTAGAGGAGCAATTTGTTGACAAAATAGGTTTGCTCCTCCCAATCTTGTCTCAAGAATCATACGATCTGACAATGAAAACAAATTGAGGTTTCATATTCCTTTGTGGCTGCCTTCCTCCCGGGTCGCCTCGCGCGGGCGACTCCCAAGGCCCCCTCCAAACCCTAGAAAGGCTCGGCCCGAGCGCCTCCCCTCGGCTACTGCCAGCGCCGGCCACCGAAGGCGGCGGGTGAGGGTGGGCACGCCTCGATGCCCCCCCTGCACGAGGAGGTGTGACGTCTTTTTTCTCACCTTATATTCTCAGCCCTTTCTTCATGTATATAAAATAGGTGCGTAGTTGTGGTGACCCAGCATACCACTGCATGGTGTAGTATGCAAGTCTGATATAACACCAATGAAACACCATTACAGTAGTATTATATCGCTCAGAGTGGTACAACAGAAACATATGCGGGTGTCGAGGGTACTCCTCGCCAATGCCCTCCGATAGGGGCTTAGGGAATCCTGTAGGCTGACACGAGACATCGGTTCACAGACAAGCGGGGAGAGCGATTTACCCAGGTTCGGGGCCCTCGATGAGGTAAAACCCTTACGTCCTGCATGTCTGTTCTTTGATTATGATGACAATGGGTTATTGCTAGGGTTACCTAGCTCTAAGCTTTTCCGGGCTAAGATTGCTAAGATTGTTCGTGTCCCTCGGCAGCCCCTCTCCTGGCCTTTATATAGGAGGCCAGGTCTCAAGAGGTCTAACCGAATACGACTAGATTTACAGTAGTTTAGATCTAATCTTTCCTTGTTTGTTTGCTTCCTTGTCTTGCCCGTCAAGGAATCTTCTGGTGCGCCGACCTAGTGGCCCATCTCGCCTTCAGGCATCTTCATGGGCCTCCAATTTGTCAATACCGGATAGGGCAATACTGGTTACCCGAAGGGTAATGCCCACGTCAGTAGCCCCCGAGTGTCTAGCCGAAGATAATTCGGGTAGAGACTAATGCATGTCTTCTCCTGACATTCTTCTCCTTCATTGTTCTTGTTCATCTTGATTATGCTTCATCTTCTTTTATCGGGTGCGCGCCAGCGCTCTCCGATGGGAGTAGCCCCGAGTCTAGGTACGGATGCTTGCAATCCGTGCGTAGACTCAAGTTGTACTACTCGAATACTTTCCTCTACCGAGTCTTTTTCGCAAGTCTTCATAGGTCATCCGATACATTTTCTTTATGCAAAGGATAATGAGAAACGTGCCCAACTTTTGTTGGTTAATCGCCGATGGCAAAACAACGTTACCCTACACGGAATCAAGTCCCCGGGCATGATCCTGGAGTGCAAAAAACTTTCAACGGGTATGCACCACGTCCTCCCGATGGGAGTAAATGTCGAGTCTGGATAGAGACTCAAACCTTATTCCTTTGACTGCTTATTCTGTTGAGTCTTCTTTTATCGAGTGCGCGCCAGCGCTCCCGATGGGAGTAGCCCCCGAGTCTAGGTTCGGATGCTTGTAATCCGTGCGTGGACTCAAGTCCTTCATCCGATGACTTTTTATGTTTCCTTCGAATGCTTCCAATTTATGACGTCATTGTTGACGTGTAACTGCTGCGGGCTGATTTGACGGGTTCTGACATGACGGGCTAGCCCTAGCTCTGTGCAATCAGTTTTTTTAGGGCTTGACCACTATACGCGTAATGATCGAGGTGGCTCCTTGATTTTCGCGCAATCGTGGGCGTAGTGGGCCGTCAGTTCCTCCCCTTCCTCAAGCGCCACGTGCTTACTTAACTCTTAACTTCTCCTCAAAATCTCCAAAGGGCAAAAATTCCCAATTTTCTCCACGGTTCCCGCGATATCTCCTCATTCTCCCCCTTCTTCCTTCTTTCGCCATTGCCGCGCCGCCACCACAGCTTTCCCAATCTTCCTCAGATCCCACGATGGTGAAGAAGAGGAATCCTACCGCCGCCGCTAGCTCCACCTGCGGAGGTGCCGCCGCCAAGTCCTCCTCTTCTCTTCCGAAGGGGAGCGCTCCGAACGCCCCTCCCCCAGTTCCAGCGCCGCCAGCGCCATCGAGCTCTATGGTCAAACCTGGGGACTGGGTAGCTTCAACTGTCACCAAGCGTGACGAGAAGAGGTCCCGAAGCTTAGGATTGATATCCTCCAACGCGGGAGATGTGATCCTTCCAGGTGCGATTTCTCGGCCTGATCTTCCTGCTGGATTTTCTGTGATGTTCTTATCTTTCCTTCACCGAGGCCTTTCGCTCCCCACTCATGGATTCCTCCTCCATCTCTTACGGACGTACGGAATCCAATTATGGCAACTTACCCCCAACTCAATCCTCCATGTTGCTGTGTTCATCACCCTTTGCGAGGCGTTTTTGGGTATTGAACCTCATTTCGGGCTGTGGAAGAAGATCTTCTATGTGAAGAGATACAGCAGTAGTAATGGGTATTTTGTCACCGGAGGAGTAGGTTTTGTTGCTCGCTCAGAAGTCAATTACTTTAATTTCCCAATGAGAGAGTCCGTGCAAGGATGGAGGCTAAAATGGTTTTACGTCAAGGATTCCTCGTCACCCGAGTGTCGACTCCCCTGCTATGCCGATGTTTCCGAAGCCAAGCCCAAGGACTCTTGGAAGAATATTCTCTCAGCCGACGAAAGGGCCTCAGCCGAAGGATTGTTTGCCAAATTCCTTCGAATCAAAGAGGCTGACGGCCAAACTATGATTGGTACGGAGGTGGCATCAGTATTCCTGAAGCGCCGAATCCAGCCAGTCATGGCCAGAGTTCACCCGATGTGGTTGTACTCAGGTCCAAAGGATGAGACCAGGATTAATGCTGCCGATCTATCAGAGAAAGAGTTGCTTGATGAAGTCCGTCGCCTTACTTCCTTCAACCAGGAAGATTCGATTCCGCTGATCTCTTCTTATGCTCCCCTTGACGTTGATCATCCACCATCAGGGGTATTTTCCTTTCTTCACATCTCTATTATGCCTTCTTGCTTAGCCGACATAATTACCTTTATTCTTACTTATCTTTTTCCTTCGCCAGATCCCCATGGCTTCTGAAAATACACGTGATTCACCGGATGATACTTCTGAGGGGAGAGGCTCCTCAATCCCCGTAGATTTTCACACCACCGAGCAAACAGGTCTAAAGGATGAATATAATGGTCCGATGGATCTTGAAGTTGCCCACGCTCGACTTTCCCTACTCAGCCGATAACACTTGTGTCGCAGATGGATCGGTGCGTAACATCGACACCGATCGTGATACTTCTATTGATGCAGCTGCGGAAGGGGCCGAGGCTTCTCTGCGAAGAGATCAACCGGCGGCTTTGCCGATGAAGATGATCTCTTCGACATGTAAGTAGTTCTTTTTCTGAAAGTTGTGCTTTGCCTTCTTTACTTTTCACACCCTTTTTATAATCATAGTCGACCATTCTCCTTTGTAGTGACGAGGGCTTTATCGAGCCTCCGCCTAAAAAGGCCAAATCTGATGTTGTCTCGCCGGTCGTGGTGGCTTCCGAAGCTTCAGCTCCCAAGGCTGCCCCCATGGCTCAAGCATCGACTGCTTCTTCCCTTTCCAAAGGGAAGGATATTTCTCCAACTACTGGTACCACGGCTCCTTTTTCTGTAAGTCCTCTTCTGATCGCAATACAGATTTCTTGGAGCGTGCCTTGGTTAATTGTTTTTCTATCTCTCTTAAGGACCTGCGAAGCGTTATTTCTTCTCTGGAGGTTTTCGCCTCCCGATTCACTTCCCTAGAGGCTGACAAAGTTCGACTGCAAGAGGAAGTCGAATCTTCTTCCTCGAAACTGGATGGCGCAGTCAAGATAGCTGCCACGGCTCGCCAAGAGATTGATTCTCTGAAAGAGGAACTGGCCAGACTGAAAGAGAAGCTGGAGGAGGAGAAAGCATCCAGGCTGGTGGCTGAGGCTCGAGCAGCCGAAAAGGATGAAGTCCTTCGTCAATCTTCTTTGGCCTTGCTTGGTAATTTCTAACATACTTCTGTCGAATGACGTACTCATGGATTCAAACTTTTTGTTAATGACTGAATTTTTCCCTTCCTTTCCACTGCAGAGGCAGCAAACATCCCTGTCGATGCCCTGGAGAGAGTTCCAAATAACTCCCCAGCGAATGCTGTATCAACGATTCTTACTTCTCACCAGCTTACACAAGAGCTTCTTGTGAAGGGGAAGGGTGCCCTGGCGCGGATGCATTCGATGATCTTCCCCAAGATCAAGCAAGAGAAGACCCTGGGACAGCTGATCGATACCTTCGCGGTTGACACCAAGGAGGTCATCGAGGTATTCAAGCGTACATCGCGCACTTTTGGTGCTGTCCTTGCCTTCCAACTTATGATGGGTTGCGGCTTTAAGGGTGACATCGAGGAAATGACTAAGGGGCTTCCAAAAGAGCAAGACGGGCAGCCTGTTGATTTGAGCACCTTTAAGGCGTCTGCTCTTACTTGTGCCCGTCAGTTGCTTGAACTGGTTTCATCAAGGAAGTCGTCGACTGGCCCCAGTTTATCGACTCAAACTCAGCTCCCTTGATTCTTGTAACAAACTTGTGCCTTGAGCTGATGCGAAACATTGCTCTGCCGCAAAACTCATGCTTTGTAATAAACTCCGTGCTAGCAGTGTTGTTAGCACACTTTTGTTATGATATTACTTTCTTGCACTTCTCCCGATGGGAGTTATTTTGGATGTTCGGTTGTACCATATCCATCACCCCTTTATAATCAGTATTTTCTGCAGGTCTTCCCAGTACCTCGTTTGCGGACGACTCGTCGGGTGCCCTTCCTGAAAGCGACCGGATCCAGCGCATGAAGGACCGGGTCACGCAGATGGAAAAGGACTTACGCAGCACTTATGCCTTGGCTGCCATCATAAATAAAAAGAGCGAGATTGTAGCCGACGTGGAGCGATACGTTCTTAGCGAGCTGCATAAGGCCACCGAAAGTTTAAACTGTAAGCTTCCTGATCCCTTTGCCTGTTTGCTAGCAACTTCTTGTCTGAGTCTATACTAATTCTTTTGACAGTCATAGCTTTGAACCATGCGGAAGAGAACAAGCGGATTCACGAGCGAGTGCATGCTTTGACTCAGCTTTCCTCATCCGAAGAGATTTTCTGGCGGGAACACTCGAAGGCCTCGGCTGTCGTCAAATTCCAGGATCGAGTGCAACAGGTCCACCAGTTCTTCGACAAGTGCTACAAGGCTATGAGGGTAGTTTGGAAGACGATGTTTCCTTTGAATGCAGTTCCTCCTACTCTCTTGACTTTGATGTCAGAGTTTGGAAATGCCAAGAAGGTTCGGGAGCTAGTAAGATCTCAAGTCTTTGCAGGGGCCAAGTGCACGCTTGCCCTTGTGCTTGCTTGTTATCCTTCGGCTTGCTTGTTATCTATCGCCAATGCAACTGGTGATTTCGAGGAGCTGTACCCGAAGGTTTTAGCACCTGCCCATATAATTGTCGACAGGCTTGAGGAGATGTCAAAGGTACCTGAGGAAAGGGAAACTCCGCAAGGGTGATATAAAGATGTAAAATTACTTTTGTAAATTGTATTGGCTAGTCCATCTGAGTGTTCGGATTTTTGAGCCAAAACTTTTTATCTGATTAATACATGAATATGTACTTTTACCATGCCGTTGGCAAATATTCAAAGGAGCGAAGCTTAGTTGCCCGTTGGATGTATGTGTACTAGTTGGTTAGCAAATCATTATGAGTGATCAGCTCGTGTTGCAGGTTTTGCTAAACCTGTTGTATGCGCAACTTTGCTTTCAACCGTTTGTAAATTTCGACAGTCATTCCCGAATTTTTCGGGTGTAATGTTTCTGCCGATGAGCCCGTTGCTCTCTGATATTTCCATAAGTGAAATATCGAGCGTGGGTTGTGTGTAAGTTTTCCAAACTCTTGCTTTGTACGGCACTCGTAGAGGCATCTGAAGCAGAGGGGAGGATTAATGTCCTTATTCTTCTTTGCAGTGCTCGTAGAGGCTTTTGCCCTGGGCGCTATCTTCTGCCACGCGTTAAGTTATGTCGTTACTTGGCGGCAGCACGGTCATAGATGCTTTAGATTACTGCAATACTTTAACAAGAATCGAAACTTAAGTGCTTATTGATAAGGTAAATACGAAACTAGAGGGCGAAAAACAAGAGGCCATGTGTAAAGTAAAGGAAAAATTTAAAAACTAAGGAAGAGTTTTGTCAAGGAAGGGGTTCTTCTCTTCTTCAGAGGCATCTTCCGATTTCTTTGCCATGCTGATGGTTGCTGCAGCGCTATTGATTTCGTCAGGTGCTTGGGCAGTGATTGTTAGCATCTTGCCGCCTCCTATCTCTTCCGCTTTGGCCACTCGCCGAAACTTTTTCCGCCGATGCTTTTGCTGCTGGTGCTTCAGGAGTTGGCTTCTTCTTGATCTCCCTGTCGAGTTTTTCCTCCTTGATTTCTTGTATCGTCAATTTTGGCGGGGGGTCGACAGTCCCTTGCCGTGGCCCAAACATTGCAGCAATCCTTTGGAAGTCACGATCACAATTGTCCGAGCGCGAGAAGCTTCCGTAGACTGTGATGTTTGTCCCGTTGTTCCCTGGCATCTTCAGCTTGAGGTATGCATAATGCGGTACAGCCATGAACTTGGCATAAGCTGGTCTCCCGAGTATGGCGTGATACTGCGATTCCCAATTCACGACTTCAAACTCGATCTTCTCCTTCCTGAAGTTGTCGGGTTTGCCAAAAACGACGTTCAGGTATGCTTTGCCAAGAGAGTATCGTTGGTGAAGTAGGGAGTATCCCATGGAAGCGGGTATCTGAGTCTTCCAACATTCTCATGGTGATCCCCATACTTTGAATTGTGTCGAGGAATATCAAGTTGAGTCCACTTCCTCCATCCATGAAGACTTTGCTCATCTTGAACCCTCCTATCTGTGCTTCGACCACTAGGGCGGCGTGCCCTGGCTTTGGTATAGTCATCGGGTGGTCCATTCGACTGAACGTGATTTCCTGAGACGACCATTCGACATATTCAGGAATGTTCGCCATGACGCTTTCTGCCAGGTTGATTTCTCGGGTGAGCTTCTTCATCTCTCTCCTTGAAACACCTGTCCTGTGGATCATATTCATTTGCCCACGTGGCGGTGGAAACGCCTCGTTGGGTTGATGAGGTTGAGCTTGCTGTACTTGATGCTGTGACGGGGGTGGCGGTGGTGGTGGTGGTAGCTGTTTCTGGCCTGCCTGCTGGATGAGTTCATGCATATCGAGGAACTGCCGACAATCCCTGAGCAGGTGGCAAGACTTTACTTTTCCATCCTTAGAATCGGTATAAGAATGTAGGTAGCAAGGGGCGTTGATCTGTTCAGCGTAAGGCAATTTGGGGGTTCTCTGAGGTCGTGGCTTATAGTTGCCACGGTTCCCAGAGTCGTTCCGATTACCGTCCTGCCGATCGTCTCGCCTGTTGTCGTACCGATCATCCTGCCGATCAGAGTAACCTGCGGCTACCAAGTTATTGTCATCGTAACTGTGGTTCTTCCTTCTCTTGTTCCGATCCCTTCGGCCACCCGAATCATTTTTCGGTTGGTCATCCTCTTCGTCGTCACTGCGCTGTCGTGGCTTTCGGACGTTGTCTTCACCATCGGCCCAGCTGTTGGCGATTTCCATTAACTTGGTTATGGTTTTCGGCTTCTTGCGCCCAAGTTCTTCTATATAGCTTTCACGTCGGATGCCATCACTAAAAGCGTCGATTGCTCTGTCGACGGATACGTCTTCCGCAGCATTCAGGAGTTTGGTGAACCTCCCGATATATGCGCGCATCGATTCTTTCTGTTTTTGCTGACAGTGCCGTAACTCCTCGATCCCGACGGGCCTTTTGTAGGTTGCTTGAAAGTTAGCGACAAAGGCTTCTACTAGGTCATCCCATGACTTGATGGAACCTTTCGGCAGCCCTCTGAGCCAGGCTCGTGCTGAGTCCTTTAGGTAAAGCTGCAGGCATTGCATTGCTGCTATCTGATTCCCTTTTTGCAGAATTACTGTCTGTAGATAGTCCTCTATCCAGGACCTCGGTTCTTGCTGCCCATCATATTTGGCGGCGTCGGTAGGTGTAGGTTTGAACTTCTTGGGTGGCATCGCCTCCCAAATTTTGTAGCTCAAACAATCGGCTCCTCTAAGCTCGCCGTCGTTCTCCTGGGTCTCGTCCGAAGAATCACTATCAAGTTCTTCTCTGATGGCGCGTCGTCGCCTTGCTTTGTCGATCCTGCTCTGTGTGATTTCGTCCCGAGCGTCTTTTGCGCGATGTTTTGACCCGTTGGCCTATAGGGTCTTCTCTTTCGGTGGAACTAGATTATGTCCTAGTATCGCAAGACTCTCCAAAGCGCCACGGTGGGCCTGAGCCATGGATCCTTCGGGACGCTGGTTAATGAGGTATGCCGCAAGATTGGCTGTTGCTCCTGCGACGGTTTTGGGCCGTGGCATGCCCGCGGTGTCCGTGGTCCTAAAAGACTTGGTCAGGTTTGATGTTATCTCCCTTGCGTCATCTTCCGAAAGCCTGGACATCCTCGATCGATGTTTGCCTCCTCCGTGGGTACTTCGAGAGGCACTCCCCTGCGAGCCCCTTCGTCGCTCGCTGGACCGGTCTGCCGCAGATAGGCGTTTCTCGAGGGTGGCTTGCTCCTTAGACAAGCGCTCCCGATTTTTCTCCAATATGGAGCGGTAAGCGTTGAGTGTGCCAACCATGGTTCCCGCCGAAAGCGGTGTGTTGTTGAGCACGGCTGCCTTCGCTGCTGCCCACTCTTCTTCTGTAATGGTGTGGTCGCTATTGTCATTGCTGGCGCTATCCCCAAAACTAGCCCGCCTGCTGGAACGGGGGGTGCGTTCTCCGTCTCCCCTATTAGCGACGTAGACTTGGAGGGGCGCCACTCTTCGGGTGTCTCCTCGGGCGACGCTATCGATGTTGTCCTCTCCCGATGAATAGTAGGCGTTGCAGATGAATGGCGTGTCGCTTGACCCTAGTCCGTGCCTGGTGTCGCAGTTCACGCAGTAGTACGAGGTCATCTCCGAGGGCACGGGGTCATCAGATCCAACCGACATGGAGGATGCCGAACGAGGAGTCGATGGCGCGGACGGACTCGACGGGTTTGTCAGACCAGCCGAAAGGTCGGGTGTCGATGATGCACTTGGGCTTGTTGATCTGGAGATAGGAGATTCCAGCAGCCGGAGGATTCCTTCTGAGTTGACGTTGTAGTGGACGCTCCCGAACGCCATCTCCATGTTGCCTTGCAGACCAGAGAAGGTGGAGCGAGATGATTCGCTGTGCGGGGTGAATTCGTAGGAGCCAAAACGGATCGGACTTCCTAGATGAGGTGATGATGGTGCTGATGAAGCTGCTGATGACATGACGGGTTCAGCCGATGTCCGATCTTGTGCCGACAGGGTTCCCACAGACGGCGCCAATTGTCGAGGGTACTCCTCGCCAATGCCCTCCGATAGGGGCTTAGGGTTGATGGAATCCTGTAGGCTGACACGAGACATCGGTTCACAGACAAGCGGGGAGAGCGATTTACCCAGGTTCGGGGCCCTCGATGAGGTAAAACCCTTACGTCCTGCATGTCTGTTCTTTGATTATGATGACAATGGGTTACAATGGGGTGCCGAATACTTCGGCTGAGATCTAGTCGAGATTGCTATTACTAGGGTTACCTAGCTCTAAGCTTTTCCGGGCTAAGATTGCTAAGATTGTTCGTGTCCCTCGGCAGCCCCTCTCCTGGCCTTCATATAGGAGGCTAGGTCTCAAGAGGTCTAACCGAATACGACTAGATTATAGTAGTTTAGATCTAATCTTTCCTTGTTTGTTTGCTTCCTTGTCTTGCCCGTCAAGGAATCTTCTGGTGCGCCGACCTAGTGGCCCATCTCGCCTTCAGGCATCTTCATGGGCCTCCAATTTGTCAATACCGGATAGGGCAATACTGGTTACCCGAAGGGTAATGCCCACGTCAGCGGGTCCAAGGCATGTCTATAGAATTACAATATTGACTCTATTACATAAGATCATCATAGCCTCCTATTTTACAATGAGGTAAAGCTGCAAATAAACTCCAGAAGAACGACTCGTAGTCTAGTCTTATCACGAACTCTATTTGTAGAGTTTTTAACTAGCTATAGAGGCTAAGAATAGATTCTAGCTAAATAGGAGCTAGGTTTAGGAAACAAGTTCCTTTCTATTGTTAAGCTAGGTTTTATCCTTGTTGGATGTGGTGTTTGTCTCTTCTGACAGGTTCCTGTCCCTTGAAGTAGCTGTTGACTCCTCGATCTTCGAGTTGCACTGTAGATCCTCCTTCGATGCCTCCATATCTAAGCAGGGGATTTAAGAGTGGGATGAGTACGAGCGTACTCAACAAGTTCATTATAGGAAAGAGGTGTTTAATGCACTAGCTACAACATTAGACCAGAAAGTCTAATACCAATGCAGGGTTTCATAACCATTTCTTCAAAAGGTTGCTTTTATTCAGAAGAACTATGTCCGTCAGCCTTCACCGGTTTACTAGAACTTCATGGAGTTCCTTTCCGGCAGCGTTCGCAGTTCCAAACCCGGAACAGGGAGTGACAGGTCACTGTTCATTACACTCTGCAGAGGTGTGTTGCTTTACCCATAAGAGATCTTAACCTTGGTGCCAACCGGGTGATCTTCCCGTCCACACTTCCTTTGGTGTGAGGCCCGGTATAAGGTCATAGCCAATCATATTCCTCCGCTACCTCTCACACCCACCCTTTGTTGCATGCCCCGACCCTGGGTCCTCGCCGATGTACTTACTCCAATTAAGGATGGCCCCCGACCACGACAACAATCTGGGATCGAACCAAACTCCTTCGCCGGTAGATGCAACCCCTCATAGACCGCAATACCGTGGGGAACTTATGGCTTCCCCAGCCTACTGCTTGCTCCTCGGGCGACAAGTGTCTACGGACAATGCCGTGGGGAACTTATGGCTTCCCCAGCCTACCGCTTGCCCCCTTGGAGTACAATTGTCTACGGTAAAGCGCGTCTGTTGATGTACAAGAGGTGGAAATACGATTGACTATTCCGTCTCACTCCAGATCTTATGGTTAACACGGGTATTACGGCACATGAATCACTGGACGACATTTTTTGTTTAATCCTAGATGAATATATACCCTTGCAATGGAACCTCCACCATATCAACACAATCCATGGTTCCATTGCCCACCACACAGTCATATTCATAGTTATGAAAATAGTGGTTTTGATTTTTATGCAATAGTGATAAACATAGTACTTTGCAAGTAATTTGGTAAAAATACTCAAATGACATGAGCAAGCGATGAACTTGCCTTTCTTGACTGCAAGATTATGCAGACAAGGTCTTCGATACGCAATAACTCCAAATTCTTAAATAGCATCATCATCCGGTAAGGATGATGTTTAAAAGATTGGCAAGGATGCAATAATGCATAAGTATGAGATGCAATCATTCTGAACGTGACCTAACCCCGATGATTTAGGATTAGTGAGTGGTAATGATTAGTTCAGGGTGTGTTGCACTTTTAGTGATTCACAAACAAGGTTCTTATTCATGGTTGTGTTGTTTTAGAATCATAAGAAGGTGGTAAAATGCATAGTATCAATCATACACACCAAGGAATAGTAGTTGTATAATAATTAAAGAGCAATTGTCAATTTTAAGTCCTATAGTGCATGGTTGATGATTATTTATTATATAATTCAAAAGAATAAATTTTGAAGAACATGTCCTTTAATAAAGAACAAGTATAATTAGGTTTGTGATTTTATATGGTTTATTAAGATTCCAATTGGTTTCTGGAGTAAGCATTAGATAGATCACAACAATGTTGGATTCATCAATAGCTAGGGATCATATGGTTTTATTGAAGTACATCTAAGCAAATCATTATATATAGGTGCTATCAAGGTTGGTGTACCTTGCTGATGGTAGCTGGCTAGGGTTTCTAGATCCTATTAGGCAAGGTTGATGATGATTCTCTGTTTACTTCAAAAGAATAACTTTTGAAGAACATACTTCTTAGGTAATAAGAAGTATTTCAATTTAATGGTGTGGTATCTAGGGTTTCCTATTGGATCTACTAAGTAAGGAATGGTGGTTTCCTAAATAGGATGATTAATAATTATCTCACACTGATAGGGTTTAGTGGAGTATGGTAAGGTAATGCAAGATACTGGGCATGGTTGCTATTAGGGTTCATCACAATGGTGTGATGCTAAGCATGGGTAATTAAGGATGATTGATTTGGTAATAGGATCTAGGTTTTACACTTGGTTAACCCTAATTGATTATCTAGCTAGGTCTGATGAAAATGAACACATGGGATACCCATATATTAGTGATAGGTCTTCTTCATTTTATGTGGTCATGACAAGTATATAATTTCTAATTATGGTTCTCTGGTTCAACAGGAAGTACATAATCTCATGTTATATCTAGAGTTTAGGTTTTAGGAATCATTTAGGGTTCACACATAAAATAGCGGAGCTAGGGTTCCTAATGGAATTAGGGTTTTAGGAGTCACATGAAATGATAGGGTTGTAATATCATTCCATATGGAATTTAGGATTTGCTATTTACCATATAATTCTATGATTAATAACTTCAGGTTAAAGTTGAAGTTATTAATAACTTTGAAATAAAAATAATATTGTATTTGACATTTTATTATTTTGAAACAATTAATAATTAATATAATTATTAGTCAGGGTTTTAAATCCCCCTAACAAAGATTTAATAAGTTATTAGTAAGGAAAAAAATAGTTTTCTTTTTTTATTTATTTACTAGTTTTTATTTATTTTAGAAGTTTTTCTTAATTTCTGAATTTTAATTGCATTTAGAATTAAAAGAAAAGACTTAATTAAATAGGGTTAAATAATTAAATTTTTATTTAAAATAAAAATTTCATTTATATTTTTGTTGGATAGATTTCATTTTTAGGAACATTTTAATATCTCATTTGTATTTTTCTGAATTAAAATGGATTTTATAAGTTCATGTGAAGTTTCAGCAATTTACATAATTTGAAATAAAAACAGGATAACTACTAAACGCACCCAGCTAGTGTTACCCAGGGTCACTGGCGAGTGGGCCAATGCCACGTCAGCTGCCACGGTGGCTTGACTGGGTCAAAATAGATGACGTGGCCAGGGGAGCTTCTGGCCGACGGCCAGTTGCCGACGACGACGGCGAATCGGGGCTCCCGCGCCCCTCCTAAGCAGCGGTGTAGACGCGCGGCGCTGAGCTGAGCTAGAAAGTGGCGGCGCCGCTCCCTATTGGTTGTCGGAGTATCTCCGGCGAGCTCGAATAGCGGCGGCGCACGACTGTCTATGGCGGTGGCAGGCTACGGTGCATGCTGGGGTAAAATAAAGGGCTCCAGAGAAGCATAGGCTCACAGTGATGCTCAGGGATGGATCGACAGCGGCGATTGTCGACGGTGGTGACGCCATTGCTCGATTTTCTGCGAGATACCAGCGGAAGGAAACAACGATTCCTCGGCGACTGGGAGCTTCCTGGCGTGATTCCTCTTGCACGTTGGGCTTGTCGAGCACGGTGGTTCCAATGGTGGTCACGGCGAGGCCTGGGGAGGTCCCCATCGGCGGCGATGATCGGAGGCCGGTCGAGCTAGGGTTTCGGTTTGTGAAGTAATTGGGCCGAGAGAGAGGGATTGGAGGGCTTGCTCGCCATTTATACGGGCCCCGGCGTGCGCTGGCGGTCAGCAAAGCCGGCGGTGACCGCGGGACGTGGCGTTGGGCGACGCGGTGGCGAGCTCCCGCGCGTCCAGTGGAGGAGACGAAGACCTCTTCGTCCTCCTCGCTCTTATCCGAGCGAAGGGGTACGTGGGCTGGTCTGGGCCGTGCTGGGCTGGTGCTGATGGGCAGCTGTTAGTGGGCTGCGGCGGCCAAGTGAGTACAGTTAAGGTTTTTCTCCTCTTTTTCTTATTCCATTTCTTTTTCTGTTTTTATAATTGCCCATTTAAACCCATATTTGAATTCTGTTGTTTTTGTAGGTGTTTTGATTTTGTTAATTCCATTTGGATGTTGTGTAATGACTATTACACCATTATTCTGTTTGAAACAAGTATTTTACATTGGATTATATTACATACTAATGGGTTATTCAAAATAGCAATTGGACATGAGTTTATATTTTAATTTTCTTTTTTCTTATGAATCAATTCTGTTTGGAATGATTAATGTTGATACTTTCAACTCAAAGTAATTCAGAGGTTGTATTAGGACTTGGTTTCCATTTGGGAAGTGATCACTTGCATGTTATTTTATGTGCACAATTATGTGTTAATAAATTGGAAATTCTACTGGGGCTCCTTCAAATTTTGGTACTATTATTATAGTTTGATATCACCTTAACTTATCTAGAGTATGTACTACTCTCATTATGGTTGGGTCTTGGTTATAAAGATAAGTGGTTGATCACCACCATGGGTTTAATCAAATGATTTAGCACTAGGTTATTCTTAAGTTCCATATTTAAGCATGAGCTTTAATTAGTGAACAGTTCTAGGGTTCTCATCATATTCACCTAATGGCAATTGGTTTTAATCTCAATTATGGCCTAGTTTTATATTATGATCACCATAGTGATACATAAACTAAGGTTGAGATATAATTCTAGGTTGTAGATATGAGAGGACACCATATTGCATTGGTTAGGTTTACTCTCCCCAATGCATGATAAATTGGTTGTTTGCTTAATAATTCATGTGCTCCTTTAATTACTAAGGACTTGAGAATTGGTTTTACCTTTTACTAATAGATTTCTAGTATTATCCTTAATTTATTATTAAAGTAACTAAAGTGGCTATGGATCTTTTTATAGTTAACTTTGGTTATAATGATGAATGGTTTCTCACCATACAAGGTATAGAGTTTGACACTAAGGTTTTCTATTGTTCTTAATTGAGGAATATAAGTGGAATATAGATGTGGTAGGATTCTACTTATGATCACCAAGTGATTCACAAGTTAAGATTGAGATATAAGCCTGTATTTGATTACTAGTGATCTCCCTATAATTTCATGTGGGGAATGATACCTACTTATCATATAGTGTTTAAATTATGGCTTACTTTTCTACTTCTCCAAAGCATGGTCATGGAATATACATGATCAACTTGTTCATAATATATCTACCTCAAGTTCTTAGGGTTTATGATTATTACTTAATTTATAATGATGAAGGTTTGGCTTCCTAAAGTATATCTCTCATGAGTTAGGTTTCTCACTTCTAAGATCAAGTATTGTCTTGATCAACTAGGGTATAATATATCTCTTATAGTTTCTTGGGTGGACATGGCTATGGTTGTCTCAATAGATTATATCCCAGGAGAATGCCTGAGATATTCTGTTAGGGTTCGACTTAAACAATGTTGATATTATCATCTGGGTATATGGATAGTTCTTTCCCTCAAATTCAAGTGTTACCTCAACTAACTTGAGTGTAGCACCATAGCTTGAGCTCTCTTTCATAGGAATAGTTATTCTAGGTTTATGGTGTATTCCCAATATCTCAATAGGTATCTAGTCTAAAACTCCACTTGGCTATCTTGATTGAATTAATCTCCTCCTTACTTTATCAATTGATGGATATGGTATTATTCCATGTGATATTAGGTTATCTCACCACTCTAAGGGAAGTGGTTTTCAACCTAATACTTTAGTTCAAAGGTTGTCCTTTATTCTTAAATAGGTAAAGCTTGGATTAGTATGAGTGGTCTCTCTCTCATTTGGGAATGACTTGAAAAATACTCTAGGGTTCCTCTTGAAGATGATGATTTGAATAATTGGATGTATATCCAAGGTTTAGCTCAAAGTTTGTTATTGCTTCTCTAATAATTATAATATAACTCTCACCTCTCTAGGTTTGATGCATAATAATTTGGAATGGAGAAGAATTATATTCCTTAGTTGGATCTCCTTGTCTTGTTTTCAAGATTAAAGTAGAATGTATATCATAGGGTTTATGATAAGAGCATGGATTAGTTTAAGACATGGAGAAGATAAGTGAAGAATAGTTCCTCCAATTATTGTTACTTGATTTCCAATTAAATGGATGTTCATATGTTATGGCAAGGAATATCATGTTGTGATCTTTAATAAGATCAAGTAGTTGATCCTTGATTAATAAGTTCTTGTGTTGATTTTAATTCCATTTGATCTAACACCTTAGATCAAATTATATCTACCCAAAACAAGGTTTTAGCAAAGTCACATTGAGGTTTATAGCGCTTGACTTGATGAGTTACTTCAATTCCACCAAGATCAAGTGAAACTTCAGTTACTGTGACTGTTTTACTTTAAAGCGCGGAAATTCCCCAGATTTTCTATGCATGAATGCAATGCACACATCTGTTTCCTCTATTTTTGTAATCCCATTACCTGGGATATATTACAGTAGTAGAATAGGGTGTTGCGCTCGATCTGGATTTGGTGGACACGGGACCGGGTGGACCTAGTTTTTCCAAAATAAAAAATTCTATTTCAAATTTTGAAATAATTCACGCATGTAAATATTGTCTTGATACTTACTGTGCACAAATTTTAAAGCAAGTCGTATGTGGTGTACAAAAAAGTAAGAATCTGTATTTATTTGAAAAGTAGAATTCTAATCATTAAAGTATTACTTGAAGTGACATTTTTGTAAACGTCACATACCTTCATATTTTCTTGAAAATTATTCACCAATGCGCAATGTAAAAATAATTCTTTTTTTTTTAATTTTAGAGTAGCATTTTTTGGTTTTTGAAAAATCGGGTCCACCTACACCCTGATCTCACTAGCTATTTCCGGTATTGCACTCTTTTTTCCAAGTTGTACTATGTGGCAAACTTGCAATATAGGACTTTTTTTATCTCCGTTTGTCTCAACAAAAGCTGATCCAATGTTTTTAGATACACACGTATCTAGTATAACTTAAATATCACTGTATACCTTCGTATCTAGATAAAGTTGAGCAATTTTTTGTAGGAATGGAGGGAGAAGTTAGTTTCTCCTTTAAAGTTTGACTTTTGCTTTCAATATGTTTTTTTGAGAACTTGATTTTTTCTTTCAATAAAATGGACAAAATCCATAGCTCTAGACTAGCAGCCACTGGACCGGGCTCTAGTACTGGGCCGTGCTGGGCTTCTATTTCATTTCACCAAACCGCCGCAACAACAACTCGTCGGCCGCTCCGGCGACGCCGCCACAGACCCTAACCTCTTCTGACCCCGCCGCGGAGGCCGCCGACGATGGAGATCGAGGCCAGCGGCCAGTGCTCGAGGAAGAGGAAGTTCGCGGGACTGGGATCGCTCGAGGCGGGGGCGGCTCCAGAAGGGCGCGGCCCGGGACCTACGGCGGGGGACCAGGACCAGG